>NW_027106173.1:4518-5392 GCF_000696795.3 Halyomorpha halys | reverse complement strand
TGAGTCGACTCCCTTGATGTTGGCTGCAATTGCAGGACACGTTACAGTAGTTCAAGCTCTGCTAGATGCTGGGGCTGCGGTAAATATGAAGCAAAAGCAACAGTCCACTCCGTTAGAGCTAGCAGCTCTGAGAGGACACCCTGTTGTGGTACGAGCTCTCCTTGATGCTGGAGCAGATGTGAATTCGAAAAATAAGTTCCTGTGTACTGCTTTACATCAGGCTTCAGTGGAAGGGCACATTGAAGTTCTGAGAATGCTGCTTGATGCTGGGGCAGACATAGCAGCTAGGGAAGAACATGGGTGCACTCCATTAATGGGTGTGTCTCAGGGCGGTCACTTGGCTGCAGTGCAGCTGCTTCTCGAACGGGGTGCTCTAATAAATACTAGGGATGACAATGGAAACACTGCTTTAAGTCGGGCTATTCACTACAAACGCACTAACGTAATAAAGTACCTGAAATCAAAAGGTGGGTTCAAGTGATATTGCATATCATAGTGCAGTTGTCTTCTGCTCATCCGTATGTACAAAATATGCTCGGTGTAATTTTATAATGAATTTGATTTTATTTTATTATGACATAAAACTATTTTTAAAATGTTATGAACTTTTTTCAATTTGTCTTTTATTACAAAAACTTTATTAGTGACAGTTAATTAAAATTTAGTTGTATTTTTAATAAGTTTAACATTAATTAATATTTTGTTTCAATATTTCAATTACTCTGAAGGCTGGGCCTGTTTTTAACTAATTAGGGGAAACAGGTTATTTTAGATCAACTTGAAATAATTGTTTTAAAATAAAATTTGATGTCAAAATATAGAAATGTATTGTTTCAAGAATACTAATGAAAATATATAATGTAAACATTGTATT
>NW_027106173.1:3987-4468 GCF_000696795.3 Halyomorpha halys | reverse complement strand
GGTCCTTAAGAGTGAAACATTGGGCAGGAAGAACTCAAAACATGGAATTAGTGTTATTGGAATGTCTTCTTCAAGATTCGAATTACATGAAATTGCATGAAAATCCTGTATGTAGTTATGAATTATAATGTTATTACTGCTTTGAGCTGTTAATAAATAGCTACTTATTTAAATAATGAATAGTTTAAACTATTTCTTAATTATTTTTCTTGGCCACAACCTGCTTTCCCTTAAAAAAAATTTGTAATGTGTGTCACCTTCAATGGGCCAGTGTTTGGTGGTGAATCGGGCATACATTTTTTTTTTTTATTTTTACAGCAGAAAAGTCATTTTAGCTTAGAAAGTATTTGTTGTTTTGAGTAGTTTAGCAATTTTATATTTTAATATTTTTAATAGATAGATTTATTTATTGATAGATATTACAATCTGCCACACAGTTGTGGGCAATAGGTAATATTGATAAATGATCACATACATACTA
>NW_027106173.1:0-3852 GCF_000696795.3 Halyomorpha halys | reverse complement strand
AAATAATATATAAAATATTTACAGAATCGACCTGAGGATCCCTGAGCCCACTCTATCCCCCACGTGTGAGGGGTAGAGCAGAGCTCGAGAGATCCCAGCGCATCCCTCTCGCCGCATCACTGGTAATGAGCCAGTGGAGGCTGAAGTTTAGCAATTTAGTAATTTTAAATCAATTTCTGCCACCAAATCAATTATTTGTATAAATAGCTCTTTTATTTTTCACAGTGGATATAAATGTTTTCATAATATTGGATTTATTCAAATTTAGTTACATATAAAAAGATAATGGGCGTTTTAAGATATAACAATCCTGAGGAAACAATGTACCAAAAACTATATTTTTTACCAATTTGACTTAGAATATTAATGCTTGGTCACAGATATAATGATTCAAAAATTAGTTGTATGTATATACATATATGAAAAAAAAAAATCCTTAGATAATAATTTTCATTTTTCTACATTTCTAGAAACAACTATGGCTATTTGGCAGCAATTATTTGAGCGAATGGCATTATTAGGCCGTAACACTATTCTTGACAAAGTCTTGGCTGGTGCTAGTTACGGTGCTAGGGCCTACATCTACCAGGGATCTGCAGTCGCTGACATGGAGCTGAACAGTCCACAATGTCTTCTGCTGGCATTACTCTACTCCTTAGTGACAGAAGAGGCCAAGTCTTGCTGCCAGCTGGCCGATGTGTGTCACCAGGTACGACAGCTGCAGTCTGATTATCTGAGAGCCTGGCTGACAGGTGATTTTGTGTTCCCACGCCAGGATGTGGAGAAGGCCATGGCTTTGCTAGTTAAGCTCTTAAAGTCAGGTGTATTAAAGTTGCCTTCTCATGTGACCAGGATAATGTCCTCTCTTGTATCTAAGTATAAGGTGCCTTGGACTGCTGTATTACAACCGTCGATGGTAAGATATGATTTTTTAATATAGGAATAATGGTTGGAGGCGTGGTCATAATATAACACAAATAAGTTGAAAGAACTTATTTAATATGGCCGTTTTGAGCAGAATTTCTATCATTCATCAGTGCTGTTAGTAGGAAATCGGAAAACTAAGTCTTGACTTATGAAGTTGATGACTAAGCCTGATGAAGGCTAGAAATTCATGCCAAAACGTTGGCAGTATTAAACAAGTTCTTTCAACTTATTGGTGTTATATTCTGATCCCTCCCCTAACCATTTTCTCATCAAGGTTAACTATTTTTGTTTTCTTGTGACCGGACCCCTGACCATCTTCATAATTTAATATTAGTTAATTGAAGTGAAGTATTAACACCCAACATTAATTTAATTCTTGAATCAATTTAACTATTAAAAATCACTTTTCATTAGGATAAATACAGTAGAATCACATTAACATATACTGTCAACGGTCTCTAGATAAATTTTTTTTTTTTATTGTTTGATGGTCTATTTGAGTTAGTAAACCATTTGGTTTTAAAAACTGAAATTCTAATTTTATTGTTATATCATTGTCTCTGAGGGTTTTTGAAATATCTAGGTTTAATCATCAGCTTTTGAGGTGTGATGTGAAATATCAAATATAATAAATAAATGATAAAATTAGCAGAAAATTATAATATATGTTACAATGTGTGTTTTTAATGTTTCAACATGGCTTGAAAATGGGATATTGTTTGTTTTTGTTTGGTTTAATGTATCATTGATCATTAACACCATTCATACCTTATTTAATTTTGCATACTTTTGTTTAATTTTATTATTATTTATTAATTTATAATCTTAATATTTTCTTGAGACTGGTAATTTTTAAAAAATATATAATTCAAATTTTATCAATTATAGCCTCAAAACCATTTATTTCTCTTATAAGTTCGACGTTTCGGCCAATCCGGCCATCTTCAGGGACAATCTACTTAATACAACTTTGAAACTATATAATTAAAAAAACTAACTCCATGCAGGCTATTATGGCCAGGTCAAAAACAAATTGAGTTTTTTTTAATTATATAGTTTCAAAGTTGTATTAAGTAGATTGTCCCTGAAGATGACCAGATTGTACGAAACGTTAGACTTATAAGAGAAATAAATGGTTTTGAGACTATAATGGATAAAATTTGAATTATTTATTTAAAAAAAATTATTTATTAATTTTTTTTTGTCTGTTCAATGTCATATTTGTGTCAGGAAACCAATTGATTTTAAAAACTGTAATTCTGATTTTATTGTTTTATCTTTGTTTCTGAGGGTTTTTGAAATATCCATGTTTAATCCTAAGCTATTGAGGTGTGATCCTTAGCTATTTGAGTTTTAGAATACAAAAAAAGTTTTGACAAACTAAAAAAAAAGCAAAAATTCACTCTGCTCTGTCTTCCTTAAAGCATTTCGAGTTATGCTCGTATTTTGTGCTAATTTTATCTAGAGCCAGTGCAAGTCCACTTGTCTAGTAGTATGAAGTAATCTGACTTGTTTAATTATTATCAGATAACCTATTAGTGAGAATGCAAACAAATAAATAGTATTTAATTATAGGTAGTATTTGGAATAATAATGGTTCACTTATTACATGATAAGTGATGATGATATGGTCTGTTTCAGGAAGGACACAAAGATTTAGCGAATCGTCTGGAAGAAGCAGTTATAAGGAATAGTCATGCAGATATTATAGCCATAGCCAATGAGGGTGGTGATGTCAATGGGTCGACTCAGTCCGGAGAAAACCTAATCCATTTGGCTGCAAGGCATGACAACTTTTCCTCCATTGTTGCCCTTGGTTTCCTGAAGGCAAATCTGGAACGCTTGAATTCCCAAAATGCAACTCCGTTAGAAGAGGCTGTAAAAAATAATTGTGTATCTTCAGTTAAGGCTCTGTTGTTAGCCGGTGCTAAAATTGACAAGTTACTTTTTAGAGGAGACACGTACCTCCATATTGCTGCAGCTGGAGGCCAGAATGGAGCACTGGAGGTTCTGCTGGAGGGAGGATTGTACGTGAACCAGAAGAATCACTTCGATGAATCTCCACTATTTCAAGCAGTCAGGGCAGGTAATGTCCGTGGAATGCAGATGTTACTGAAGAAAGGAGCGGATCCTGAAATATTTCTAGATGGTAAGAGCCTTCTTGAGATTGTCGTGGAATCTCAGAATGTAGAAGTGTTAAAAACATTAATGATGAACGGTGGAACAAATCTCAGGTCCAAGGTGGGTGATACAGTATTTCATTTAGTGGCTCGCTACGGAAATATAGAAATGTTACAAGAAATAAAAACAATGAGCCTCCCAAAAAATTTAAAAAATAATGAAAGTCTCACACCTTTACACATAGCTTCTGATCCGTCTGTTTTGGAAACTTTTATTGGAATGGGTTTAAATGTGAATGATCAAACAAAAAATGGTAGAACTCCACTGCATTTAGCATCAAGAGAAGGTTCTCTTGAGCTTGTGAGAACTTTGTGCCAGAAAGGAGCTGCTGTTAACATGCAAGAAGCCAGGGGAACAACTGCATTGATGGTGGCATCTAGAGGTTGCAAGGAGGATGTCGTGAAGTTTCTGCTGCATAACGGTGCAAATCTAAAGATCATGAATGAAAAAGGTCAGACAGCACTTCACTATGCTGCTGAAGGAGGCTGCGTAAGGATAGTGGCCGCTCTATTGGAGGCTGGAGCCAAAGTGGATCATCAGGATAATGAAGAGGAGACTCCAGCATTCGTTGCAGCCGGAAACAATAAAACAGATGTTCTAAAGCTGCTTGTGGAAAATGGGGCTGACTTAAATTTGAGATTCAGCGATGGGGATGGAATATTACATTTACATGCCTATAATGGAGAACTAGAAGTGGTGACTACACTGCTTGCTGCTGGGGCAGAGGTGGATATAAAGAATAAG
>NW_027106172.1:9605-21453 GCF_000696795.3 Halyomorpha halys | reverse complement strand
CCTAGCAGGTCACACCCCACAATCACTTTGTATTCCCTCGGCATACTCCCTACGATATGTACCGGCAAGTTCTCTCTACTAAATCCCCACCGGGTCAAACTTATCTCTGCTTCCCCCTCTACCACACAAGGGCCACCCAGGGTGATTAACTTACAATGACATTTCTGAATTTTGGGAATCCTTTCTCCATCACTCAGCTTTTGGAAGGCTTCTCGGCACATGGTGGTGTTGGAAGAACATATGTCCCACTTGCGCAAGGTGTTCGAACAAGCCTGGAAATTTGGGTTAATGTTATCGTGTAAAAAATCAATATTAGGGAGGAACCAGATAAATTATTTAAGGCACACGATATCGGAACAGGGAGTCAGGCCAGACGCGAATAATGTAGAAGCGATCCGGAAAATGGTGATTCCAGCGGATATTAAGGGAATCAGGAGATTGTTGGGCGCTCTGAACTACTATAGAAGATTCGTACCGGCGATGACCAGGTATCTGGTACCCATCAACAACCTTTTGAAAAAATGGAATAGGGTGCAGGTGACGCCCGATATGCTGAAAACATTAGGAAATGCATGGAGGCGCTTCAGAAGGAACCGATGTTGGCATTCCCGGACTTTGAACGTACATTTATCATCACCACGGACGCAAGTGATTACGCGTTGGGGGCGGTACTGTCACAGGATTGCGAGGGTGGAGAGCGACCTGTGCCGTACGCTAGCAGGCGGTTAACAGATGCAGAGACAAGGTACAGCGCACTTGAGCGAGAACTGTTAGGTTCTGTGAGAATGGATGGCAGGAGAATAAGAAACACAAAGCACGACGGGGGACGATCATGAGCCATCATCCGAGAACGAAAGCTCGACTGAGGGAAGACCAATGGAGATGGAAGAGCTAGAGGAAGGGAAAAACGATAAATCACACCAAATAATTTGGTATACAAGAACTTCCGGACCCATGAAGATGCACTTCGCTAAATATGGGAAGACCTCGATCACCACTATTTGGTCGGCACCAGGTGTCAGGAATGATCAGATTTGTCGGGCGTTGAAAAATGCATCCAAAACATGTTCACCCCATACCATCTATACGTCGGGAATGGAGTGGTTTGAGAGAAGATAAAACGCCTGTGGAGGTTTGTTTAGAAAATCGGAATGGATCGCAACTTCATTCTTTGCCTAATGATGGTGGAAACCGTTCAGGACGGAGATCAACAGAGGAAGATCACCTTGGCATACCACCAGGGAAAGACCAATCACGGAGGCTTGAATGAGACCTGCCAAGCCCTGCGACGGAAATATTTCTGGTGGAATATGCGGAAAACGACACCGGCTGCGAACACACCGTTATTAGAATTGCAAATCGACACTTTTTACCTGGAGGGGCTACAAGTGGGTTACAGTGATTGACCTCTTTAGCAAAGTGGCCATGGCACATCAGATTCGAGAAAGGCGGTATTGGGAGCCCTGCGTTTATGGTTCCAGTTCTATGGAGTACCGGAAAGGATATCGTCTGATGCGGGACGGGAGTTCGATAACGCCAACGTCAGAGAAGAATTGAAGGCTTTGGAGGCAAGGTGACAGCTAAACACCCCAGGACACTTTAAGAGCAGGGCTCCAGCTAGATAAGGGCCAGGAACCAGACGAGGCTATGATAAGATCTATAGCAGCCTATAACCACTCCGTGCAAACGGTAACGGGATTCACTCCATTCGAAACTTCGGTTCGGACTTAGAGGGCGCAAACATAGGCGCGATTATAGAAACACGTAGAGGAGATCGCCGGTAACGGGATGGCACTGAGAAAAACGTAGTTCAAGGTGATGGAGAGAATCGAAAAGGAGAAAGCCAAACGTGGCGCGACATAACGAGGGTGCACGTGACATTGTGAGGAAAATTGGTATAGGGACAGTGGTATACCGTTGAGTGAGCTCTAATAGGGGTAAGGAGCCGCAAAGGTATGAGGGACATTCTGGGTGACTACAATTAGAGAGCATAATATAGTAACAATAGTTTTATTAGTTTTTAAATAGTTCAAGTGTTAATTTTAGTTTATGAAAAGTGTATTTTTTAGTTTTCGTTTTTTGTGTATAGGTTGCGGTTATCTTTTTGGAGTTTATGAGGCATGTTCATAAACTGGTAGGGGGGAGTTATGGTTGGACAAGGTCTGTATACAACTCTAATCCTAACTACCCATGTAAATAAATCCCAATAATGCCTGTAAGGAGCATCACAGAGATTATAAAGCAGTATGTACAAATTAAATTACAGGGATAAAAACCACCTAACAAAGACGTAAGGCTCCTCGGATGACAGAGGAGTAGTTAGCCTGACCTTGATTTCCACCTGGCAGGAGTGGGGAACTGAACCGCTGATATGAGCAAACAGGCCCCGATGAAATGCCTTTACCTTCACTTTTAATAATCTCTCCAATGTCCAGCCATTGCAGAGATTATTAAAAGTGAATTTTCATTGGAATCATGCGTAGCAAACCTGTTAAGATAAGGCACTGCCGGGGAGCAGATGTGATACTGTCACCGGCCAGAGCTGTATTCCAAATAATAACTTTCTCAAGTACTTTCATTAGGAAAGATATTAGATAGGTATAAGATATAAGTAGGTCAATAAGCCATGGGATTGTCGCAAGATGATTTCCCTAGTTTAGGTATGTAACACAATTTTGACACTCTCCAACTAATTTAAAAGGGGAGACAGATCACATTTCTCAATCATCCTTGCCAGAATTGATAATCCTATTTGCCTGGGCCCACTTGTCTTTACTACAAGTGTAGCTCTCAATAGCGGGATTCCTGTCATTTTTTCCTATTAGTACACATACAGGGAAGTGTGAGCGTGACAGAGCCTCCAGGGTTCCCACAGAATTGGTGAACCCCCCTTCCACCCCAACAGCGTCCAATACTGTTTCAGAGTCTCTGGAAAGAATCCTACTAATTCTGAACGTGGAGGGAGAAGCGAGACACCACCGCCCTCGGACCCTGCATCAGTAGAGGCTCCAAGAACAGTGGACCACCCAGTCCCCGCCGTGGACGTGTCTATCGCACCATGGCCTCCAGGTTCGCTCACCAGCCTTCTAGGTCCACCAGCAGCCCGTCCTCCAGATCCACCTGCCGCCAGCACTCCGGAACCACTAGTAGTCAGTCCTCCGAATCCGCTCGCAGCCTGCGCTCCAGATCCACTCGTGGTCTGCCTTGCGAGTAGTCTCGAGTTCTGCAGTACGAGGGGCCGACGCCCGACCCGCATCCGCGCGAGAGGCCAACGTGTTTTCCGGGATCTTAAAGACCCCGTAAAAGCCGGTCTCTTCTTCCTTGATGCCGACCAACGTCCATCCATCGACATCAGGCATCCTCGAGTTTTGGTAGGCAATTCTCCCAAGGAGAATGTCTCCCTCAACTCGCTCGCCTGGGAAGAAAATTCCCACCCTGGGGGTCCTGCGAAGCTCGTCAACATTATCGGCGTGAAGAGTAACATTATTGCTGACTATAACGTCTCTAACAACAACCGACAGCCAGTCCTTACCAGTCTGGTTCTCTCAAAACACAATGCAACCTCCGAGATGGAGTATGAAATTACGTCGAGGTGTGCACTCCCTTGTGCCTACTCGTCAATAATCCTAATAAGAGCGTGCCTGAACCTCATCACTCTGCTCACGAGTGAGCTGAACGGATGATGATCCGTCCGAAATGATGGCCACCCTGTAGCGTCGGAGTAGGATGGTCTGGTTGAACTACCTCCCTTAGACTTCTTTGCCTAGGCACAGAGGTCCTTGGGGAGAACCCTCTGCCATTCAGCCTCAGCTCGAGCTCCCTAAGCCTAGCTTGCGTGCTAAAGAGGGTCTGTCATGTCTATTATATTGACAGGCAAAACGGTCTCCCGCCTCTGTCGTTTGCGATTCCCATCGGACTTCCCAGGGGGCACCACGTGGAGGTAACAGTAGGCGTTGGCAGGGATAGGGAGAATTGGGAATTCTCAGACAGTGAGTAGGACACTTTGGCCTGATCCATCTGTGAAGAGTGGAGGAGACACCCACATCTATCTCCCTCTATAGCCCCCCTTTTACCCTACCCTTTTGCAGCCGTAGTGAAGAAATCAATTACGGTGATCAATCTTTATTCTTTTAAAAATAATTTATTTATTGTTATTTACAACTGTAAACACATATATACAACAAGTAAATTTGCTGTAGGTGACATAGTGACATGATACAAACACGTGGAGAATCTACCCCTTGATAGAATTCCAATAACATTTCTAGAGGATAAGATCTCGAGGCTCTCTTCTTTTCAGACACCTTGGAGGATTATTAGGTAATGAAGGAAAAGCCAGGTTAGAAACAAGTGGATTTGGTGGTTTAGAAGTTTATCATGGAAGGAATGGTATCTGGTTCTGGCTAAATCGGCAACATATGGAACATTGAGGTCCTGATGGATGACTTTGTGACAAAGTAAGGAGCATCGAGGATTTTATGAACGATTTTGGACCGTAAGGATTGGATTCGGGGAGGAAATTGATGATTTAGTGGAGCCCCAAAGGTCAACTGCGTATGTCTAGATAGGCCTTATAATAGTCATGTATAGATCAGTCTTTTGTAATGGATTGGCAATTTAGACCGTTTGTCTAGTAAATGTTGTAATAGTCGGAATCGACGAGCAGTTTCTTGTCTTTTTAGTATTGTATGAGGATTCCATGTCAGTCGTTTGTCGAGATGTAGTCCTAAGTAACGGATCTGTTCGACAGGAATAAGTGGGGTATTATTAAAGGATACTGTAGAGCAAGAGGGGTTTACGACGAAGGGTAAATGTGATTTGGTGAGATTTATTGGAATTAATTTTAATCCTCCAGTTTTGGCACCATTCGTCAAGG
Source organism: Halyomorpha halys (assembly GCF_000696795.3). Classification (NCBI taxonomy): domain Eukaryota; kingdom Metazoa; phylum Arthropoda; class Insecta; order Hemiptera; family Pentatomidae; genus Halyomorpha; species Halyomorpha halys. The sequence goes on along the minus strand of NW_027106172.1, from coordinate 16,577 downwards.
GTGGTTCAATATGTGGGATTTGGATACAATATAAGGATCATTGTTCACTGACAATAGACATGTGCCATCGGCATACGTGGTGAGGATAGTGTTAGGATGGGTTGGGATCTCAGCTGTGAAAACTGTAAAAATGATAGGACCAAGGATACTACCACTGAGCTACACCAGAGGAGCGAGCAGTTGAGTTACTAAGGTACACCAGCAGACTGACGGAATAGGGATGAATAAGCGCCGTTGTAATTTACTTGAAATAATCTGTCGGAGAGATAAGAACGGATAATGAGGAAGTATGTAGGGGGTAGGAATTTATGGATCTTGTATAGCAGTCCTGGATGCCAGACCTAAAGCCTGTTCTACATCAAGAAAGACTCCCAAGCAGTACATTCCGCGCTCCATTGAAGACGAGGCTACATCAACCACACGATGGCATTGCTGGATAGTGAAGTGGGATGTTCGGAATCCAAACTGGTGATCTGGGATTATGTAGTTGGAATCAAGGATAGGGTAAAGACGTCTTAAGATGAGTTTCTCAAGGATTTTGCCCATGATAGGTAACAAAGAGATAGGACGGTAGGGGGATGGGTGTTCAGGCGGCTTTTGAGGTTTGGGAATCATTTTTATTATGGATAATTTCCATGGGTCAGGAAAATATGTGGATCTGAGGAAAACATTGTAGATCTAGGTGAGGAATAGAACAGATTTTCGTGGAAGATGTTTTAGAATATGGGATGTAATTAGGTCATTACTGGGAGCTTTGCGGGTAGGTAACTTCTGAATGATGTTGGATATATCTGAAGGATGAAATGCTTTAGGAGGAAGGGTCATTTGGAGTGGAATGTTTAATTCTTCTTCAATGTATTCGATGTGGGTTGGATTAAGAATGTCATGGTGTGGGTCAAATGTTTTTGAAAGGTGCTGACCGAATACCTGAGTTTTTTCATCGTCCGATTTAGTTCATGTTTGTGATTCAGTAAGAAGAGGGTGATTTAAATTTTTGAAGCTAAGAAGCTTCTTAGTGGCCGTCCATAAAGATTTGTCAGTAGTCATGAGGTTTTGAGTTAAATTAGTTAAATTTTGTATTTTCAATTTTTAAGTTCTGTTTTGAGTTTGTTTGTCAATGTAGTATAATATGTTTTATCTTGGAGGTATCTAGTCCTGTACCACTTCGTTCTTTCTCTGGGTTTTTTTTTTAATAAGGTGCGAATGTGCTGTGGAAAGTTAGTACGTAAGGTATTAATAATTTTACTGGTCGTCGTGTTATCGTATATGCAAATTCTTATAGAGTCCGTGAAGTTTTTTATTGGTGATCCATTTAAATCCCCTCCACGTGAAAGCGTCGATCGTTAGATCATTGAGCGGTGCAGCTGCGGTAAGTGTCACCTCCTGTCTCCCTTTTGGTGGGTGTCTGTCATACTTCGTGCATAGACAAACTTCGCAGTTTCCTAAAACTTCCGTGATTGTCTTCTTTATTCCCCACCAAAACTACCATCTCTTTAACGCTTGCAGGGTCTCTGTTATTTCGTGGTGATTCGTTTGGCTCTGAAGATATGCTACTGTCACCTTTCTATGGCGTTCGTCCTCCCGAAGGGTTTCCACCATCAGCTTGCATCGGACGAAAGTCCTGTACATACATATTTGCCCACCATGTCATAGCCGCTTGATCTTGTCCTAGTCGCCAGCATTACCCACGTAAATGTGGTGCTTTTCTCTAGCATCTGAAGCATTTCTCCAGACTGGTTTGGATGCGACTAATTCGTCGTGATATTGCTCCTTCAATACTTGTTACACTCAAATTTGAGAAATCCAGTACTTCTCGTCTTCCATATAATCTGCCGCCTCTTGTCATTGATGATGTTCTCAAGTTCCTCCATACCTACTGGTCTTCCTTCCTCCGAGCTCTCGTTCGACGAAGACGTCCACCACATTCTGTTCATCTTCCTCTCTCGGCGTCCATTCTCGTAGAAACTGTCTCACTTCGGACGGTTCCCCGTTGTCTTCTTCCAAACCGTTATCACAGTTATGGTTCTAGATGGTTCTAGGCCTCCTCTTCTACTGTATTTACTGTGTTTATTGCTCGTATTAGCGCGTACTAACTGGTGTCTGTAGTGATATTAAATTGTCGAGAGAGGTTTGGAAAAGCAAGCACCTTTTGCATCTTCTTCATGCAATGCCTAATATTATCTTCCACTATTGGGGTCATGATCACCTTTCTGCCTTTCTTGTGTAGGTTGTTGAGTGGGACGAGATATTCTGCCATTTCTGGCAAAAATCTCCTGTATCCTATCAATCTCCGAACTACTTTCACATCCCTAGGCACCACTATTTTCCTTATAGCTGCTACTTTATTGGCGTCGGGTTTAACTCCCTCCCTCAAAATCGTTTATCCCAAAACAATTCATTTGTACTTTCCCCAACAATGATTTCTCTCCCAACAGATTGAACCCAAATTTCCTAATTCTCTGGAATATGCTGTGTTAATGTTTCACGTGTTCTTACTCAATCATACTGAACACTAGGAGATCGTCCATATAAATCTAACATACAGATTCGTCAATTCCCCTCAAAAACTCATCCATTAGGCACTGGAAGGTTATGGGAGCATTTCTGAGAGCAAACGGCATCCTTGTGAATTCATAGTGTCCTCTCTCGAGTGTGAATCCTGTCTTATGTTGATGCTTAGAATGCATTTTGGAATCCGTGTGCTCATGTCAAAAATGTCTTAAAATCTGGGGATAGGATACTTTTCGTCTGTGGTGTTCTCGTTTAGGTAATGTATCACCACTCTGTATTTTTCGGTAGTTTCACCTGGCGCGCTCTTCTTGTTCACCGCCCACAATGGACTATGGTATGGGGATGTATTATGAATAATTATTCCATGGTGTTTTAAACATTTGAGCTCTTCCCGGATGGTATCTCCTCTCTTTCACATTTATAACCTTATCTTCTTTTAGTATGATTTCATGGACTGTCTTCCCGGTAGCCCTGAGCATGTCTCCTTTTAAAAAATATTTTCATATTCTCTCCTAAGCCTCTATCTCCAGTCCTCCCTGATTGATTACTCCGACCCGTGCGCCCTCGGTTTTTCTTTGTCGATGACATTTGTTCATTTTACCTCCCCCCTCTAATTAATAATTAACCCAAGCACCCACCTTCCCTAGCAGGTCACACCCCACAATCACTTTGTATTCCCTCGGCATACTACCTACGATATGTACCCGCAAGTTCTCCCCACTAAAGCCACACCGGTTCAACCCTATCCCCACCTCCCTCTGTAACTCACAAGGGCCATCTATGGCCACCAATTTACATTAACATTCTTGAATCTAGTGTGTCCTCTTACCACTATACTCTTTTGGAGGGCTTTTAGGCACATGACGGTGTTGAAACTGCCGGTGGAACACTTCACTCCTGCTATCTCTATTATTGGCAGACCGCCGCCATTCTCCCTCACGTTAAAATTCAGCAGTGTGCGGTCCTCCTGCTGACCATTGTTTCTGGGTTTAGCTAGGCTTCTTCTATTTTCTTGGTTACTAGCTCTCTCACTTTTTTACCATCTCCGTGTTCTCTCCTGCTCCAAGTGTTGGGCATGTTTCTTGACCGTTGATATTCTATCCGGGTCCACCCTGGATCTTCTGCTTCCATTCGGGCCGCCACCTCTCTAGCGCTTGTTTCTATGACAACTTAAACAATTTCCACAAAGGAGCGCTCTCTCGGAAATCCTTCCTTCTTCCCCAGCTCTTTTGCCAACTGAACCTTTAGTACCAAGGATAGGAATTGAATCACACCCTGTAGCTGGATTGCTTACATCATCTAGCTGGGTTTATCTTCAATTCTGTTATAGCGTGCCAGGAGTTCCGCGGCATTCTGCCCACTTGACTGTTTTGGTTTCTTCGTCTCCCTGATCATCATATGGCCTCCTCAGGGCTCATCTTCCTCTTCCGCACGCCTTTTTAAATATTTCCTTGGTAACTCTCCAAGGGGTCTCTTGGTCCATCTGAATCTCATTGAGGATGCCCCTCTTTACTCCACAGACGACTGCTACTTTTAATGCCTCCGCATCTTCGCTATCGAGTAAATTTTCGATAGACTTCGCTTCAATTCGGCTTATTAGTCTGTCACTCCCTTTAAAAAGTGATTTAATTCTCTGGTATCTCCGGTGAATTTTTCTAAATCCAACACCGTCTTCCTCAGGTCCTGGCCCTATTCTGTATTAGAAGGATTCACTGTAGTAATGATGTCCAGTCACTCCATTATTATTAACATCATTAACTGTTATGCACAAGTTTATAATTATTGATGAGTAAAAATTAACTGAAAGGTGTTCCATATAATAGATCCAAACTGTTTTATAGGCTATTTCACTTTACTATTGAAAATTATTGTCTGTTTCTTTTCTAAAGATTCTCTTGTTGATTAGAGTTGTTATTTGCAAGTTACATATAAACTGAAATTATCAAGAACATTATATTTAAGATATGATCATTATTATCTAAAATTACATTATTATAAATTGATAATTTAAAATTTTGAATACTAGCAGAAAGTAATTATATTGATAGTTAGGACCTAAATCCTGAGGTGTCTTGCTGGCTGTTCGAATAAAAAACAAAAAGTCCTTTAACTGTACTTAAAAATGTGTTGATCTATTTACATTTTTTTTTTTTTGAACCCTTGAGTACTTACATCCATATATTTTCTTTCCATTAAATAAAATTCTAAATATATGGAAATTAGGATTTAGGAAGTGTAAATAGTTTGGTTCGGCTCCAGGTTCTAAACCTGCCATATTTCATTTTATTTTTAGCATCCTCAGGTAAAATATGAGGGATCTAAAATGGTAGTATTTATTATCTATTAAAACTACTCTGCAGCTGTATGTAATATTTTGTTTAATAGTTGTAATCAAGTTCCACATATCACTAGCACTGATAAACAAAATATATCAGAAATACTTAAAGGGCTAAACCAGAACACTTGGACAATGATTGTAAGAAAATACATTCACCAAAATGGCTCTGCTTATCACCTGAACTATCCCCATATCTAGTGATCTAAATGATGGCATAAAAAATTAAGCTATAGGTTATTGGCAGTGCAATATGATTTTTTTTTTTTTTTTAATAAACATCTTGATGTAATGAAGAAAATTCATTTATGTAATGCAGAAAATTCATTTATGTTAAATTAAGTTAAAAAAAAAAAAAAATGTATGACGAAAACCTTATATTGTCATGTCTTTATATTTATCTATCCCTTTCCTAGGAAGAGTATACTTGCTGAAAAGTAATTATACAAAATATAAAATACTGGGAGATAGCAATTATATTGATAGATAGGACCTAAATCCTAAAGTCTTTCACTTAGTTCAAATAAATATTTACTAATCTAACCAAAGCAAATGTATATGCATTAATAAATTTAAATGAATGCAAATAACTATTTATTAATGCCTATATAATAAAATACTAAAACTGGATATAAAAACTAATCCATTAATATCTAGTCCTAATTTTTTTAAATACAATTAATAATAGTCCAGGAACTATAGTGTAAAAATGTGACTGTTAATATCTTACTGAAAATTTTAGACTTTCATAACAAAAAACTAGCATAGTTTACCTGGAGCATAAAAACCAGACTGTGTAGCTGGAAAATACAAAGGTGTCTACTTACCACTTTCTTTTTTTATTTTAAATTTGGATTTTAAGGACATAACACAACTGATGATTATTATTAAGTTTTTAAAATATTTATACATTAACACACTTCTCGTTGTTGGATAAAAATCTTTCATTGGGAAAACCATAGGATGAATCAAATGGAAATTAATGATAGCATACTTAATATCATTCTAATTTTTGATATTTTGAAAGGGAATTCATATTTTTTTTTATCAATCATTAGTAAATAATATAATTTATTATTATAAATTATAAGTCTAACTTATGTTGCCAACAACAGGTAAGGAAGAGATTAAAAAAAAAAGATCTTTTAATGTGAACCAGCAAAACTAGTAGAAGGCAGTCATCAGCTGTCTGAAATTCTGATAATGAGCCATAGATTATTTGCATTCCAGTATTGAACTGCTGGGTTAACCAATAAATTTAACTTAGTGCTTCTTAGACCGTAGTGGGTTACTTGAATCCATACCCAAGAAAGTAATGCAAATATATTGAATAAGTGAAAGTAATGTGAATATGCCTGAGGGCATCAACAGAATTTGGTTGGTTTAACTTTTTAAGTTTTACTTCTAACTTTTTGTCCACTGATTCTTGTAACTGTCTGTTGTAATGAACACTGTTCTATTAGTAAAAGTCATTTTTAGTACATGTTTTTAATACTATTATTAATTCGTTTTTTAATTGTTGTCAGTAGTAAATTTATTTTATTTTTTAATTTTTTTTATTTTCCTTTGTAATTTATTCTATTTTATAAATTACAAAGGAAACTATTTTTAAAAAAATGGATAATATTATGAATTATAAATGTCTAATAATCCTTTTTAACAAATACATGATGCCTTGTTTTTATCAGTTAAACATAAACATAGTTTTTCTGATATAACATAACCACTAATTTTTAATGGTTCACATTTAAAGATATTATGACCACACAGAAGGAAATTCTATTCTTTATTTACATTTATAAGGACTTCTAGCATGATGACACTGCATAGCTTGGCTTTTATTTATTTATAAAATATTATTTAATATTTTCCTTTTTTTTTTTTTGAATGTGTACACTATGCACTGGTAGGTTGTCATTCAAAGATATTAAATAGTTGTCACTGTTGCATCATAAAATATGTTGTTTTTTCAATTAAATAACTTAAGTTTTACTGATAAGTGGCTGCCCTAAATAGAATTTAATTTTAATATATGACAACTTAAACAATTTCCACAAAGGAGCGCTCTCTCGGAAATCCTTCCTTCTTCCCCAGCTCTTTTGCCAACTGAACCTTTAGTACCAAGG
>NW_027106172.1:5340-9555 GCF_000696795.3 Halyomorpha halys | reverse complement strand
TTACATCCTTCAATAATTGAATAAGAAGTTTTGTAGTTTTTGAAAGTATTCTCTCAGTGTAATAAGAATAAAAAAATCTATCAGTTTGATTAAGGAAATAATTTAAATTGTTCTAGAAAACTATTCATTTTTGGTTTTTAAATTAGGTATAAAAATACTAACTTATACAAATATATTAAAGCATTTCCAGAAATTTATTTTTTTCTTAACCTGTCATTTGATTTTAATTAAAATTCAATGATATGTATAGATGGATGCAACAATGTCATAAACCGATGAAAGCATCAATTAATATTTTCATAAGTTAAAAATTTATTTTACAAAATTAAATTAAACAATATTTTTTAAAATAAAGAATGATATTTGTGTTAAATCCACTACTGTTAATGCTTTCATTGATAGTAATTCATAATTAGATAGTATTCACTTGATTAGATCTATTCTGTAGTTGTTTAGGTGATAATTCTTAATTAGTATCCCAGCATTTTTTATAGTTTGTAATAACTAGTAAAACAATAAAAATCAACATAACACCACCTAACATCCTTTTTCTGAGATTCAATGTATGTAGTACATATATTTTGTTTCTGAAAGTTCAACTAATTCAGAATATTATTTGATGACTAATTAAATAAAAATTGTTCTGAAAAATTTAAGTTAAGAATTCCGTAATAGGAGAATAAAGTGTTTTTGGTATTTGCTTTAATATTGATATTTTCAAATCGGGATTATGTTTTTTTATATATACAAAAGTCGTGTATTATAAAAACAAGAAATAAAAATATATGAAATAATGGGAAATGACAGATATGTATAATGTCTCTATTAATGGAATTTTGATCTAAAAGGGAACTCCATAAAAGCATAAGAATGACTTTAACACAGTGATGGGCGTGAGTATCATTTTGATACATGTGAAATAGTTTTTCGTGAATTTTGAAGGCATGTGATCGGTGAGTGAGGCTCTCTCCTCACTATCTTTTTGACTTTTAACCATCAACCTGCTTGGTCAATATCAAATTGATATTTGCACCAGTTTGTGTGATTTTTCTCTAGTTCCAGATGACAACTTCTTCTCGAACCAGCCATTTCCATTTAAGAGTCCATTGGTTTTCCCTTTTTTCAGTTTTTGATGCCTGGGGTGAGGAAAATTACAATTTGACCAATCCTGATGACTAGCAAGCCCTGTATACTCTTTTACTTGACGACAGAAGACATGATGGTCCATAGATTATTTTTTGAAGAGTTTCTCAGAAAATGATTTTTTATATTTTTATCTTCTCATAGTTAAGTAAAGAAAGCTCTTTTTTGTTGAAATGAAAGTTTGTCTTTAATACTCCTTACACTTATGATTGTTATTAATCATTTAAGTACAAATCAATTGTAAGTTTTTAACAGTTGTATCATTTTGATAAGTGTGACTTTTAGAAGCATGCCTGTCACAAGATTAATATATGGTTTACAGAAACTATCAGTTGATTCCCTTTTTGACTCTCGATGTAATGCATTTTCAAAATTTAAAATAATTGTTGTAAATGAACTATTTTTATAAATTAATACCGATTGAAAAATATGTTTCTGTTCATTGACTATATGGAAAATTTTAGTGTTGTGAATTTCTAGAATGGATTTTTAACTTCATTTTTATTTGAATGGTTATTTTATTGAATGGTTGATTTATAATTTATTAAGTAACCTTTTTTAATCACTGCTTTTCTTGCTTTGTAATGTTATATTCATGGCTAGCTTCTTCAAATTTAGCGATCGAATCCATTAAAAATTGGCACAACAATGAAACATTATAATTTGATTCTAGCATTATCATACCGAAGAAATTGTTAAATGTGTTAAATTTATAATTTTCACTCTAATCAGAATATTCAGGGACAAAAATAGAAAAATATCTTTGAATAAACTAAATATTCATTAAACAGGCCAAGGATTTCCAATCACCAGTCTAAAAGATATTTGTATCAGACTTTGTGTACTTCCTGTACTAATTTCAAAAAATTATTCTTTTAAAATTTACAATTTAGATATAGATTAATAATTAGATAAATTTTCTTTAATTTGTTTTTAAGAGTGAACTCACAGCAAATTTAAAATGCAATAGACTTTATACATTTAAACATTTAAACATTTTAAAAATTATCCAAATAACTGTATTAAATGTTTTTTAAACTCATTTTATATAGCCAGTGCTTTGAATATGTATTAAGGATGTTAGTGGTAAACTAGTTATTACACAGAGCGTTTGATTATCAGCTGACCATTCATTGAAAAATACTACATTTACAAAGAAAATTCAATTGAATTTCTCATTAACTGTTTCATTAAATAGATGCTTTGATAATTGTTTAGCAATTTTTTACTTCTTATTCTTCAATTTTCCTGTACTTTATGTTTTGTTATGATACTTTTGTTCAAAAATACAATTTTGTACTACTTAACTATATTTGTTTTCTCTATAAAGCTTTCCCTTCATTTATTTTGCTAGTTTTAGAAAATTTTAATTTTTATCAATGTTAAAACCAAAATTGCCAGTCTCTATGAATGCCTATTGCTTGTTATAGTTGATTTAAATAGAAAAAAAATTACTTCATGAAATAAAATAATAGTGTCTAACTGGATCTGTCATAATGAATCTCTTTTTTGTGCTTCTATGTTGATATTTTGGATAGATTTTATCAATTGTTTATCTTGGAAGTTAGATATTACAACACATGAGTAAAAACCTATACCTATTTTTGAAATTGTAAGAGTTAATTAAGATATTTTTAACTATCATCCAAAAGACTTGACTAGACCTATTGGTTAAATTGGTCATTTCATACTTGTTAAATTATTTTCACCAGATATGTAATTTCAGTTTCTTCTAATTTTTCCATCCCATATTTAAACATTCACAATTATAGCTTGGCCCATTAGGTTATTAATTTATTTACTTCTAATGCAATTTGTAACTTACTGCAATGATTTTACAATAGAATTTAATGTGAAAATCACAATCTTTTAGCAAATCCATTTGCAATAAAATATTAATGCCGTTTTTAACAGAAAAATATTAGTTTAACTGTTATTCCAGTTTGGTCAGCTGAGAAAATGCTCTGAGTTATTGAATTTTAACATTTCATAAGTGTTAGCAGCGCTTCATTCTCTTCTTTTTTTCTTCAGCTACACTAGATACTGCCCCCTCTCGAACTATTCAAAAAACAGGTTCGAATAAAGGTGTCAACCTCAAGAATAAGTCTGGAGGGATTAGAGTCAAACCGAACTCAAAGGCCAGTCATTCCATTTCCAGTAAGTATGGATCATAAATGAGTTCCCTTCCAGATATTAGAGGAAAGTGGTTGGAGTGAATGACTGTGATAACTTCTGCATAACATCCAAAGCAGACTCTCGTCTGTTGCTGGGATCTATATCATAGCCTGTAGTGAAGCCTCTAAGCATTTAAACATTATCTATTAATGAAATATTTTATTTGAAATAAATATTTATGTCATTAACGACACTATGATAGAGCTGTAATAACATAAAATTAGTGAGCAAATATTTCATATATGGTGTTCAATGGGATATGTTTATGAAACATCCTGATTCACACTAAAAATAATTACACACTGACATCACTGACTAACAATATGTAGCTACAGAAAAGATTATATATATATATTCCTGGATTACATGACTAGTTAAAAATATTAATGGTACTAAAATAATTCAAATATTTTCTGTAGGTATATTAGTAAGCCATTCAAATCATATCGGTGTTTCATATTTTCTTATAATGTAAACTCAATAGTTGTATTAAAACATTGATTATAATCAGTATAATGAAATACAAACTGTGCATATAGTTACACCACAATTAGCCAATCTATTGAAATAGCTAAGAAAAAAAAATTAATTATTACATTCATAATTTAACTAATGAAAATTTATTTATTAGTAACCTTTAAAACTAAGTATTCAATTCATATTATCCTACTGGTGCTCATAAATATTATATATTTAAATATTTAAATAAAAATATTGATATGTTCTGTCATAATTTCTTCTGATTCTTTCAAAAATCTAATTATGATAATTGCTTGTAATATATGTGTATATGTGCGTATATATATATATAAAAGATAAAAGATACACACATATATAAAAAGGCAATTGGCCTGTTTTGAGCAGAGGAGGGATAGCGTACAATAGGCCCTCTGTTTC
>NW_027106172.1:0-5150 GCF_000696795.3 Halyomorpha halys | reverse complement strand
TATATAAACATTTATAATTTAAAAAAAGAAATATATTAATCCAATACTAAAGAATAATTCATCTGCTGTGATGAAGAGGTCGTATTACTGCATTCATTTATTATTTTAGAGGATAAACTTGGAGATGAAGTTGAAACCAGTGAGGCTGAAATACCAGAGCCTGTTGTCAAATCGCCACCTGAGCCTACAAGGGTGAAATCACCTGAACAGGTTTTAATGAGGTCTCCTGAACCAGTTAATTGGACTGTACCACTAGATACAGGGAAAACATTTACTGTCACCCAAAACGTTTCTGAAGGTAAGTTAGTAAATTCTAAACACTGCTACTTATCATGTATAGTGGTAGAAAATTCTGTTAATAACTGAAGTATGTTAACTTTGTTAATTATAATTTGAAATTCATATTAGTTAAAATCAATTTAAATTTCATTTAAATAATAAAGTTTTTAATGATGAATGATAAACAGACAATAGTGAACTCTGATTAAATAAAACTGGGTAACTTGTTCTAATTATAATATATAATTATTATAATATATATACTTGTTATAAAATATAATTTCACAATGTGTTTATGGTCTATATTATTTTTACCATAATATAATTCTATAACATATATAGCAAATTAGTAAAGTTTCTTATATCAATCAACATATACAATGTATGTTAATAGGAATAAGCCAACATTCGGTAGTTCAGAAACAGTATTACTTCCCAAGCAATGTGATTAATAATTAAATTTCATGATTTATTGTCATAATAGATATATTAATATTTTTATTTTTCAAGTGGGTTGATTTTTCAAATATTAGGTTAAATATATGAGTGCCCATTCTTGTGCCCAATAGAATAGAAAAATACTACCTTAAATGGAAAACTATATTTTATAAAATGATTAAGATATTTTTTAAAAAAATGGTTGAGATATAAAAAAAAATTATTAAGATATTTGAAAAAAGATTAAGATATTTAAGAAATGCACTATAAACTGATATTATATACAGCACTGTATACCAAACATTGTTGTGTGTATCCTTAGTAAAGTAAGGACCATCTTATCCACATCAGCTACTAATCATGGAGAAGTAATTCGGTTCTCATAACTTCAGAGGATTTTTTCTGGAGTGCATTTGTATTGTAAATAGACCATTCAGCCTCATAAGGTTAACTGAGTAGTATTTATTTGTTTAAGAAATGCTTAGGCAGATTTTCTGGTCACTAAGCATTCAAGTGTTTTTCATAAGGCAGATTAATTTGTAATATTTGTGAATTATCAAAGGCAAATATATGGCTCATCTTTTATAAGAAATAAACTGACAACTAAGGTGTATGAGTAGAAATATTATTGATATAAAATATTGAATATTGTTAACAAATTTACTGAATCCATAATAATTTATATGAAATGTATAAATGATTGTCTTTATATTGATTTAATTTGCTATTTCTTGTTCTGATGTTTAAAAAATTGTGTAGGTAATTGCAATGTACGGTACATGTCTGTGTGTGTATTTTTTTTATTTACGAGGGTCGGTGGAAATCTTCAAAATACACAGATAGGCCCGTACCTCTCCGTGTGTGGGATTTTTACCCACACAAACCATCGCCCTACACCTGTTCAATTCTCTTCACGGAACCGCCGCTAGGCATTACTTCATGGAGGGAAATAACTGAGTGCCACCTCGCTTTCTTCACATGGTTTTCACGTTTCCATGTCCTGTCTTCTAGCCCTCTCTTCCTCTCTCAACCTTTTGAGGATGACTGTGGTGAATCTCTTCACTGCGTTCTAGTGCTGGACTGAGAGTAGCATATAGCTCACCACATTTTCTGGTGTGATGCTTCCTCCACACACTCTCCAATTCACTTCTTTCTGCCACAAAGCGAATACAAGTTAAACAAGTACGGACCACTTGTCGGAGGTTCTTTCTAGCTCTCTTGTACTCTTCTTGCAGCACAGAAAACGTCAGGGGGGTTGGCGGTATAGGCTAGGCGAACTACACTACGCCATCGCGACGACAGAGAGTAAAGAGCGCATGGAAGTGGGGGCCGTAGATTGCGTTACAGAGTCCCTTGAAGGTTTAGTCAGACGGAACGGAGATCTCTTTTATTGCGAAGGCGAATTACTACCGACTACGGGGAAAACAGTCCATAGGATAAACCTGAAAACGGAAATTCCAGTTTACGTTAATAATCGGCGTTACCCACAGGCTATGAGAGATATTATAGGAGACCAATTGGGCGAGCTTCTCAAGCAGAGTATTATCAGGCAAAGTAATTCCCCTTTTAATAGTCCTCTGTGGGTGGTAGAAAAGAATCAGTGTGGACAGGGTGACAATGGGAAGCGATATTGTGTTGTGTTGGACTACAGAAAATCGAATGAGGCGACTAAGGACGAGCGGTACCCCCTTCCTCGGGTCGGGGATATCCTAGATCGCCTTGTAGGGGCGACCATTTTTAGTACTTTGGACCTGAAGAGAGGGTATCACCAGGTGCGGATGGATCCTCCGAAGAGGATGTTGCGAAAACGGCCTTTTCGTGGGAGCGGAGACACTACGAATTCGTTCGTATGCCGTTCGGACTAAAAGGGGCCTCACTCACTCACTTTCGAGCGTCTCATGGACGAAATGCAGCGGGGACTGGGTGAATCTTATTCCCAGGTCTATCTGGACGATCTAATCGTCTTTAGTAGGAACAAAGAAGAACACGTGGAACACCTCAAGTGCATTTTCGATAGAATACGTGAGTTCAGACTGAAATTATCACGAGAAAAGTCCCGTTTTGGCTTACGGGAAATTAGGTTTTTAGAACATGTGGTTTCACGAAACGGGGCACAGCCAGACCCGGAACGGGTAAAAGCCATCCAGGAAGTCCATTAACAAAGAACGCTCGTGAGATCAGACGGTTTTTGGGGATGGTGAACTATTATAGGAAGTTTATACCGGGAATAGCAGAGCTTAAGCACCCACTGACCGACATGTTGAAAAATGGGAGACGGTTTCAACTAGGACCAGACCAATTAGCTTGCATTAGGATGTGCCAGGAGGTTTTAACCTCTCGTCCACTGTTAGCGTTCCCCGACTTCACCAGAACGTTTAAAATTACTACGGACGCGAGCGAGGTCGCTGTTGGAGCTGTTCTCTCCCATAATTTGGAAATTGGGGAGAAACCAATAGCATATGCGGGGCGGAAATTAAATGACGCTGAACAGCGCTATAGCGCAATCGAGCGAGAGCTTTTGGCGGTAGTTTGGGCGGTGGAATACTTTCGACCATACGTTTACGGACGACGGTTCGAACTACTAACCGATCACAAGCCTTTATTGCATTTAACAACCCTCAAGGAATCGTCCACACGGGTATCACGCTGGAAGGAACGTCTAGCGGTTTACAACTTCCACACGATTCACAAAAAAGGTGTCGAAAACCCAGTCGCAGACTGGTGGTTTGGTGGTAAACGCGATCGAATGCGGGGAAACATCGGCGGAAAGCGGACCGGAAATTCCTTTAGTACAGAATGAACACGAGGAATATAGAACCCCGACGGACCGACCCTGGGAACTGCCAGAGGAGGACGACATAATTAATAATAAGCGTCACCAAATCGTTATAAAAGCCAAACAGGATCCCGGAATCGAAACCAGGGCGAGTACATACGAGGGTTTGTCGACAATATTAGTCCGCATCGATTGACGAAACCGCGCTAGATAATATAGTTGCGGAATTCACCAACCCAGGGCAAAACTTATATAAACTATGTTTACGTGGGAAATAGATTCATCACGAACAAATTGAAACGGTTATGGCGACAAGAGAGGGTGGGAATGGGGTACTCACTGATTAGATGTCTCCGTCAAGTAGATACGATTACAGAACCGGAGGCACAACAAAAACGAACCACCGGGGAATCGAGGAGACCCTTCGCACGTTAAAATTGCTGTATTTCTGGAAGAATATGGACCACACCGTGCGGGATTGTATAGCGCGATGCGAAGTGACCCAACGAGCAAGGTACGAGCAACAACCTCCGGTAGCGGAACAGGTAGTCACACCGACCGCGATAGAACCCCTAAGATCGGTACAAGTCGATATTCCAAAGAGGGACAGTCTTGGTTAACGGCGATCGACCCGTTTAGTAAGCTCGCAATGGCCTATCCGATCTTGGCCAAAACACCCCGGGCAGTTTGGGAAGAAATTCTGCAATAGTGCGCGTTCTACGGTGTTCCGGACGAAGTCATTTCAGATTGCGGGAGAGAATTTGATAACGCCATAATCCGAGATGAGAGTAAGGCATTAGGCATCAATTGGCAGTTGAACATTCCACATCACATCAAGGGGAGGGGCGCCGTGGAACGTCTACATATCACAATCGGGAAACACTTATGGCTTCTCAAGTTAGGACGCAATCACGACCCATTCGAGGCTATGCCACGTGCAATCATAGCCTATAATAATCCCATTCACGCAGCAACGGGACTGTAGTTTACAGGCGACTACGAACGGCTCGTAATAAAACAGCTGCGAGTAAAAAAATAGTAATAAAACAGTACGAGGGTACGTACAAGGTTATCACCATTCGGTAGAATAATTTATTCACCATCAGGGATGTAAGTTACCCATTTCGGTCACGTACGGTACACCTTGAGGAGCTTCGAGTACCTCACATAATGCCTCAAACCGAGCCGGATGGCAGCGCTCAGCCTAGACCATCTCACAGCTAGGAAGTTTTTTTCTCTTCTGTTCCCTCTAAATTTTATTGTTAGGTTAAGTTATAGGCTAAGTTCAGTGTGGCTAATTTTTTTTTTTGTTCTTTTCTTTTCTCTTTTCCTGTGCATCCAGTGAATTTTTATTTTTATGTAGGACAGGGTGCCAGGTTCATTTCACTTTTACTTCACATTTATTCATTTTTCTTTAGAGTTCCTCCATAGGAAGGAACTGGAGGGAGGGAGTTAGCTGTATAACAATAAGAACCACGTACTAATAGGATTAGCTATCTTTAAGTTTAATCAACCATGTGTTTGAGATAACATATGATTGCATTAATAAAGGCTAGTTATTGAGATACTCTTGTGTTGTTACTCTGCCCGAACCCCTTTTATATTTTGATTAATCCTTTCAGTCTAATCGTAAGTTTTATATATATATATATATATA
>NW_027106171.1:0-5921 GCF_000696795.3 Halyomorpha halys | reverse complement strand
TATATTTTAATCAAAACTTGTTTTTTAACGAAACAGGGAACCCCACCTGTCATAGGTAGAGCTCTCAAGGTGGTTTTAATAGTATCTGAATCATGTAATTACTGTTAATCACTTATAATCGATACTTGGAATTATATTTAGGAAGCCCATTGGAATTTCTCTGCTAAATATATGTTTGAGTTTCCTGGTCAGATAGGTGATTCATTTTCAGGCAGAAAAAATTGAAATAACTGTTAACTATTATCTTTTACTCTCATTTTATAAAATAAAATCAATGAATATTTGTTGAAACTGCTAGAAACATTCGTACTCACGTCAGTAAAATCTATGTTAGTTTTGTACGACTGATTACTATTAATTAGTTACGAAAAACTTAGTATTTAACTTTATTGTTATTTCTTTTTTCGACTAAACTAATAATAGTATGATAATTAATTCTTTATAATATCAGTGTCATCTTTGACACCTTAACTGCTATAGTCTAAAAATTAAACAATTAAACTAAATCAAGAAGGACGATTATAAGCTAGGTTCAGCAATTTATCAATGATGTCGATAGAAATATGTAGATTAAAAAATATATTTTGAAGAAGTCATGATGTGCTAAACAAAATACAGAAAAATATCTCTTGTAAATTTTAAGTAAAAACTTTTTTTTTAACTATGTAAACATTAAAAAAAAAGGTTTTACTTAAAATTTACAAGAGATATTTTTCTGTATTTTGTTTAGCACATCATGACTTCTTCAAAATATATTTTTTAATATATATAAGGACGATTATAAGCTAGGTTCAGCAATTTATCAATGATGTCGATAGAAATATGTAGATTAAAAAATATATTTTGAAGAAGTGATGATGTGCTAAACAAAATACAGAAAAATATCTCTTTAAATAAAAACTTTTTTTTTAATGTTTACATAGTTCTAATATTATTATAAAATATAAATATCAAATATAATTTTGGCTAGTTTGTATTTATGTATGGGGAGCTGAGTGGCTCAGTTGTGCTCACTGTGCTAACTCCAAGGACCTGTTACTGTAGCCGTGAGTAAACTCCGGGATCTATCCAGCCTCATGAAGTGGATATCTTTACTTGGGATAAAACTGGCGGTCGAGCTTTATTTTGACCATTAAATCCTTCCACAGCCGTTTGTACTTTGTAAGGAAGCACTGCACACTTAAACCTCCCTTTATTATCATTATTATTTTGTATTTGTGTATAGTAATGTTTAAAATGCAAAGTTTTTCAGAAAGAAAATTCACCGATCTAGAGGGTCTCTTTATCTCAGAGTTTCTGATTTGTTAATTAAGGCTCTAACAAAATTGATGTTGTTTAGGAACTAATCCAATGATTTCAGTCCATTTTAACGATTCCAGACTGCTTCAGGTTGACAACCTTATCTAATAGTGGGAGAGAAGGTGGGATCCCTTCTCTCCACAAAGTAAATATTAACGGGTATCCAAGTGAGAGTTGAACCCACACCGCTCCGAATCTAGCTTTGTGGGGCAAGTTCGCCCGCTATGGCCTGGACGGTGAATTTTATTTCCCTCTAACCTCCTAAAGTTTGCTCTAAAGGGTTCTCGAGCAAGTGATTAACTGTATACAATTTACATAGTTATATATCTGGTATTTGGAAGGGTAGAAAGACTTCAGAAATAAAACACACATTTATCTGTCTGAAGAGAACGTGTCTTGTTATTTTCTCAATAATGATGAAATGGAAACATGTTTTTTCAGATGAAAAGCTTTATTAACAACAACGTTAACAACAAGATGTAATGCTCAACTTCATTAGGCTGCTAGCTACACAGCATACTTATTCTAATTTGATCGGACAATTTTTTGGTTTTACTAACAATAAATTTTGTATGTTATAAAAATACTATTACATTAAAGCTGGATATAAGTTTACTAAGAAAAAAAAAAAATTGTCTAGCTTTTTACGTAGTTGTGTAAATGAAAGACTAAAGCGAAGGTCAAGATGCTATGTGCCATTTTTCTTTTTCCTGATTTATTCGAATCTATATTTTGTTCTATTCTAATTTCTTTACTCTCTTAAAATTGTCTAATACATTTTTGATCAATTATTGAATTAATATTTATTCTCAAGGCTTGATAAGATTGTTAGTTCCTTTGTAATATTAACTTGATATAATTATAGTAATCTTTTTGGCTTATGAATTATAAATAAATATATAATTGAGAGAAGAAGGTAAAAAAGGAAAAAGTGAGAAGGAAAAATTAATGATATTGGCGTGGTCTTGAAAGGCCGTTCCGTGAAAAAAAAAAATAGAAATAAAAAAATGTTTTTTTCCTTCCTCTGTTTTTTTATTTATCTATTTTATTTTAGTTCTGAACATTTGACTAATGCTGACCCCATGGTAGTTGGATTATTAAATTGTTAGTTTCTATTGACCACTGGCTCCCGTTTTCTGTTTGATAGCTCATGGATTTACTTACATTTATTATTTTTATTTTCCACTTATTGCAATGGTTCGCTAAATTATTTTCTGTGAATAAACAAGCATTGACTTCTGTTTTAAAACAAATTTTTGCCAACTCTCAACAACCCAGTTTTAAAAATTGTGTGATTGAGCTAGTTTTCAAGGAATATTTACAGAGTCATTTCGTTATCATTTCCTACGCTTGCACTTTCATTTACGCGTCTTATCGCAGTCCCGATGATCGGGAATATAGAAAATATGGCCGAACCCTCGCCCAGGGAGGAAGTGGAGGATAACAAAGAGGCAGGTTGTGATGACTCTATCCCCTCCATCGACAGTTATCATCGCAATGTGGACCGGAGTGGATGATGGTTCTATTTGACCACACATGCCCGAAGAGAAGAGAATATTTGAAATAGCCGAGAATGGAGAAGCTGTATCACTTGCTACTACTGTCACGATAGCGGACAGTGACTCCAAGCGGCCTTACTCCCGTTCCAGTAGTAGGACATCTTCCAGGTGAGATCAGTTCCTGATGGGTATCCTACAATCACTTATAATTTTTTAAAAAGCCCACCTTGTCTTCAATTATCTATCATTTCAGTCTGTTTAGTATACTCTATTATTTTTTACGTTTAGTGCATTAAATTACTTTTAGGGACGAAATAAATCCATATTACATTTTCTTTTAAATCACTCAATAAGTTATTTAATCATGTATACGAAAGTATATTAATTAAAAATTGTAAATTTCCTCGAATATTGAATTCAGTATTATATTTGATTGGAAAAATACTGAAGGTTGGATCATTTTAAGTAATTCTCTTTTGGACGAATGATGTTTTGAATAAAAAAAAAATTAAGAGATTAAAAAAATAATTTGTGTTAAATTTTGTTTTCTCATATCTACTTTTCTATTTTTACGTGTTATTAGGTCTTCTGTTAATTATTAACCATATATTTTGCGCAATTTTGTTATATTCTTATCAGTATTTATTTTATATTAGCACTATTTTATTTCTTCTTTTCTCTCATGTATATATATAATTTTCTTTATAATTATTTTTACATAATTTTAATCCTATCCCAATTTGCCTTTTTTGTTCCTTATTACCTTCGCCAAAATATTTATAATTGCTTTTGTATCTCTTCAGCCCTGATGAATCTCTACAATGTGGGGCGAAACGTCGGCAAACAAATAGTGGTTAGCTGTTTTTGCCCCAGCCTGACCATCCTCTTCAATATTTGAAATTATACGATCAGTCATTTATATATATAATTAAAAAATGTTTCTGTGTTTTAAAATGGAAATTTTAATAGAGTTATTTAAAAACTGAATAATACTAATCCAAACACTCGGTTGACATTCCTAAAATAAACATATTTAAAATTATCATAGACGTAAAATTTTGTTAACGTTAATTCACTAATATATATATCAAAACATGAATACGTACTATTTAATGTATTTTGTATCTTGGTAACCGAAAGGCCAATATCCATTTTATTTCTTTTGCGAAAAGGTTTTTTTTATGCGCATTAACCATTTTTTATTTTATTGTAGATTTGACATCGGACCCTTGAATAAGCTTCCAACTTGATATCTTGTAATATTAGGACTTATGCCTTAATTTTTTTTATTATTCTTACAATTTCGAATTATCAAATGAAATAAACGATACAATTGGTATATTTGGACATTAGGCATACAACGATGGGTTACTTCACAATGGAATTTAATACGTTTTCACTAACTTTAGGAATAATAAACTTAAAGATTCCCTCTTTTAAGAAAATTGCAACTTTTCAATCAATTTTTTTAATGAACTATAGGTATAAAATCTAAGTTGATTTTCCTAAAATAGGGAATTTTTAATTGTGTTATTCCTAAAGTTAATGGAAATGTACTTAGGTCTACTGTGAAGTAATACATCTATATCACAGATATTATCTAGCTTATATTTTATAGGTATATGTGATGGAGACTTGTTATTCAAATTTTATGTTCTCATGATTTTATGAGTTTTTTATATTTGTAAGTTGTTATTTTTTTAAAAAAATTTATTTCCGCAATAACAAAAATTTGTGTGAATATTCTTACCTGATTTTTTACATAATTGTAGTTACCTAGTTTTGAAGGCCACCGATTCCTTCGCGTGTAGAATCAGGGTTCGTTTTATACAATGGTAATATAATATGATATATCACCGGATTTGGAAATAAACTATTCCTTATCTTCAACCGAATACATTCAAAATTTTAATAACATCCACTTCTAAAATTCATTTATGTTAAATAAACACTCTACACATGTTCTTATTTTTTTTTTCAAAATTCCATTAAAAGCGTCAAATGTGATATTGGAAATTTTATAGATGAATTTGACGATTAAACGGAATTTTGAAAAAAAAAAATAATAACATTTACCTTTCATATGTTATGTTTTTTGGTACTGTATAATACCAAATATGGGTGAACTTAAGAAGATTCAGTTTAAGAGGTATAATTTCCAATTTTTGCTCAATTTATATTGCATGTTAGGTAACAGTTATACTATGAAGTATACAACCACTCAAGGGATACATTCGTGCTCTTTAGCAGGCTATTGTAAATGCTATCTCGCTTTACAGTAATAAATAAGGCATTAAAATTTTATTTTACACCTTTAAACACCATCGTTATTAATTCTAAAGGTTTTCTTCGAATAATCTAAAAATATATGTTTATCTCAAATAATGTTTGGGAGAGAATAACACTAAATCCTAAAAAAAAACTAAAAAATATTTGATTTTACTTATTGCATATTGCAATTCCCTTAAAATGAAATTTAAGTAATATCAATAATTAGCTATTTTATATAATAAATTATATTTTTAAAGTTTATATACAAACTGTGTGCTATTATTATTTTCATTAGTTAAATATCTATTCATATTTAGATTTGACTCTATAATTTACTTTTTGAATTAGAGCAGAAAATAATTATTTTATTTTTATCTTATCTATATTTGTTCCAATCAGCTATTAATTGAATTGATTTTTTTTTATCAATATGTTTACTTCAAACTTTTATATATTTTTTCCTTTATTCGATTTTTGCAATTACAATTTAATTTGTATATACTAATTTCATTTGGAATGTCTGTTGTGAACGAAAAAGAAGTCACAACACTAAAAAATAATGCTTTTCCATGGGCTCTTGAATTTAGATTTATTAAATCTCATAATTAGTTTCTGTTAAAAACTTTTTTTAATTAGCTTATTTTGCGACATTTTTATCTTTTTCTATCAGTTTGTACTTCCTAGCAAAATTAAGTAGCGTTCTTGTAGTTGATGAATCTCGTATATGTTATTTGCCATGAAAATGCATATTTTTTAAAATTAAAATTCTCTCATGGAAATATCGAATTATATAAAACAAAAAAGGTTAATCAAATCTGTCTTTTGTTTGTATATATTTTAAGAGAGTTTTTT
>NW_027106170.1:0-1453 GCF_000696795.3 Halyomorpha halys | reverse complement strand
GGTTGTCGGATTTAAGTAATCCGATTTTTACCATTCTTTTTTGGTTTTATATAAAGTCGGGGGTCTCATTTTCTGATGCCCCCCTTTCCGCCACACCGGAAGGCCCTGGAGACGCTGCGACTACAATGCCGCCCCAGCCTATGAACTATGCAAGCTAGGACCGGGCCTACCCCTACCATCACGCTAGAGTCCAGAACACGCTGGCCAGCCACGGAGGAACCAAGACGTCTCTTCAGACACCAGGCGAGGATACGTGGTTTTCACCATATTCGCCAACCGCTGAACCTGGACGAGAAAGTGGCAAGAAGACGTCACCGCGGCGACGAAAACGTCATTCACCAGATAAGCCATGAGTTCACCCAAATTTGCTGTGTAATTAATAATTCATACCTTTTTTTTTTTTTTTTTTTTTTTTTTTTTAATAATTTATTTATACAACAAGTAAATTTTCTGTAGGTGACATAGTGACCTGATAAAAACATGTGGAGAATCTACCCACTGATAGAACTCCAATAACATTTCTAGAGGAGAAGATCTCGAGGCCATCTTCTTTTCAGACGCCTAGGAGGATTATTAGGTAATAAAGGAGAAGCCAAGTCCTTACCAACCCTATTAATTCTCCGAGGCGCCTAGAAAAGGAGATGGCCGCGGAATCTTGGCAGTTGAAGTACCAACGTCGGATGGTCAGATGACTTTTTATATCGTATATTAAAAGATCTGAGAATATGATGGATGATTAATGTTGAATATGATAAGTTAAAATAATTCTAAATAATATATAAATATTAATAATGATATTGGTAATTTATGATTAAAAACTTTTTTTTAATCATTTATTTATTGTTATTTACAACTGTATAACATATATACAACAAGTACATTTGCTACAGTTGAGATAGTGACATGATACAAACATGTGGAGACTCTACCCATTGATAGAACTCCGATAACATTTCTAGAGGAGAAGATCCCGAGGCCATTTTCTTTTCAGACGTCTAGGAGGATTATTAGGTAATGAAGGAGAAGCTAGGTTAAAAACAAGTGGATTTGAGTGGTTGAGAAGTTTATGATGGAAGAAACGGTATCTGGTTCTGGCCAAATCGGCAACATATGGAACATTGAGGCCTGATGGATGACTTGATTTGTGACAAAGTAAGGAGCATTAAGGATTTTACGAAGAATTTTAATTTATACCTAACATACTAGCCTAATTGCCCCTCAAGGGAATTAAACTTATAAATTAAGGAAAATATATACATGCATGTTGTTATGAGCAGAAAGTGTCTCACTATATTCAGCCTCCCTTTTCCACAATAATAACATTTTAATTGTACTCGTAAAATTACGAAAAAACGAGCAGGTCCCAATGTAAACACCAGTAATATCCTCCAAAATTGCCCCAATATTTTAACCCTAAGGAATACTTGAAGTACGTATATATTCCAGAAATAGA
>NW_027106169.1:13586-13816 GCF_000696795.3 Halyomorpha halys | reverse complement strand
TCTATAAGCATGTATATATTTAGAATGCTATGATCAACACTACTCCATTTGTTTTCCTTTTATTTCATTTATTCCTTAATATTATGGTCAGTTAAAGGATTTTTTTTTTATTATTATGACCATTTTGATAATAATAAAAAATATACCATTAGTTTATATATTTTCTACATTTTATATTACAGATTTTTGTTAATACTAGTAAATATGTATATTAGCAGAAATTTTACCTT
>NW_027106169.1:10447-11713 GCF_000696795.3 Halyomorpha halys | reverse complement strand
GGAGGATTGTCAGGAATGGAAGAGGATGCAAGATTAGAAACTAGGGGGTTTGAGTGGTTAGAGAGTTTATAATGAAAGGAGTGATATCTGGTTCGAGCTATATCGGATACATAGGGAACATTAAGGTCTTTATGTATGATTTTATTTGTGACAAAGTAAGGAGCATTGGGGATTTTACGAAGGATTTTGGATTGAATACGAGAGGAATTCGAAGGTTTAGTGGAGCCCCAAAGCTCAACTCCATATGCCCAGATTGGCCTTATTACAGTCATGTAGTCAGTCTTTTGTAATGAGTTGGAAGTCTAGACCGTTTGTCAAGTAAGTGCTGTAATAGTCGAAATCGACGTGCAGTTTCCTGTCTTTTCAGTCTGGAACGTTCAAAACAAATTTATTTTTCAATCCGAGTTCCATATCTTTAAAACTATCAACAACACTAGAAAATCTAAGAGAATATTATCTAAAGTAAAGTAAATTTGCTAAAATATGAGCCCTAACACTACTATTTACGTTCAATAGTTCCAAAGATACAGTTTTTTAAAAACAACATTTCATAAGACATTCAGTGATTTTATTTTGAAAAATCATCAGACATTCAGATGTTGGCCATCACACAAATTAAAGCTATTTTAATGCGCTGTATAGTAGTTTATTACGTTTATCTTCATAGGAGTAGTAGATATGTGTAGTAAACTATTTTATACTACATTAAACTAGTTTTATTGGTGCTGGCAAAGATTTGAACGAATAATATTTCCTTTTATATTATTTTTTCATAAATCAAAACAGCTAGAAATTAACTTTATCTGAATTCATTTTATCGGATATCATTCATATTGAGTTCAGAGTTTTCAATGTCCTACACCAGCCTGAACTTCATCCGGAAGTTGAATTTTGAAAACCGTTGCTGTTTCTTGTTGTTTTCTTTGAGATGCCAGGATAATTACTAAAGTTTATTACACAAAATTATTTATACTATTTATTTAAATTATTTAAGGCCTAAAAACTATTGCAATCAGTTTACAGGAAGATCGCTGATTGACCGTGTGTAATAAATAAATGGAAAATGGTCTGGTTGTGGTCAAAGAAAAATTCAAATAGTGATTAAACTATTAATGTTGAATACTAAATACTATTTATATTGACCCAACGTTGTTTATACTATTTATATTGGGCCAACGTTGTTTATACTATTTATATTGAGCCAACGTTGTTTATACTATTTATATTGAGCCAACGTTGTTTATACTATTTATATTGAGCCAACGT
>NW_027106169.1:8990-10066 GCF_000696795.3 Halyomorpha halys | reverse complement strand
TGAAGTTATTGGTCATCATTTATCTGCTTTACTAATAAATGTATTCTCGGAATCGAGATACCTGCTATTGTTGACTTAGCCTGGGCCGATTGTGATCAGAGAGAAGTTAAGAGATTGCCTCTAGAGGGCGGCTCAATCCGGTTCAATTAATTTAATGGAGTAGTGCTTGTGGTTGTGGTTCAGCTATTTGTCTCTCTCGAGTGTTTATTGAGCTACAGTTAATATTCGACTTCACCTGGAATCAAAATAAAATTTAATAATGTTTTATAAATATAAAATATGACATTTATTTTTTTTTAATATAGTTTTCATATAGGAAAACAACTTTATGAAATCAAAATATTTTTATTCAAAATATTTATCCTCATTTTCTATACGATTTCCACAACGTGTTATCAAATTTTTAATCCAAGAACTAAAATTCAAGGTTTTGTAAAGAACTGGAGTCGAAAATGCGTTTTTGAAGGGGCCAAACTCGACAAAAAAATGTTTAAATTATGTAGATGATGGCCGGGGTTGCGGTCAAAAGAAAACAAAAAATAGTTAACAACTATTTATTTACCGACGTTTCGCCCCACTTTGTAGAGCTTCGTCAGCGGAAAAGATACAAGTAAAACTATCTTGACATAGCAGGATAATAAGATACTATAAGAAGAAATAAATAGTTATAATATATATAAAATTTACAATGATAGGACCTAAAAAAAAAAATTAAAAAACTTCTAGGTTAAAAACGAATAGGAGAAGTAATAACACGTAAAGATAGAAAAGGAGGTATAAGAAAATAAAATTTAACATTCTAAAAGACGGAAAATAAAGCAATAAGTAGAGATTAAATAAAAGTCCAGAAAGGATAAATACAAATAAAAAAAATTAATAATCATAATAAATAAGTTAACTACAAATCTGACAGAAATAAAATCTTTTAGAGTTTTTTTTTTTAATTTATTGACAAATACAATTGTATATAAAATACAAGTAAATTTGAATTAGGATCATAATGGTATAATCCAGAAATGTAGAAAAACTACCCACTCTAAAAACATTTTTGCAGTATAAGGTCTCGAGGCCATCTT
>NW_027106169.1:8590-8940 GCF_000696795.3 Halyomorpha halys | reverse complement strand
CATTAGCTGGTCTTGTGGCCATCTTCTTTTCAGGCGCCTCGGAGGATTGTCAGGAATGGAAGAGGATGCAAGGTTAGAAACTAGGGGGTTTGAGTAAACTACAAAATATGAACTAAATCCATGACCCCAAAACCTTAGATTTTCCTTGCTAGACCTAATTAATCTTTTACATCACCTAAATCTTATAATCATTGTTTTTGCTCCTCTTGGGCACTTATACTATTATTATAGATGTTATACTGTAACGAGGTTTAGTAATTATAGATATGTTTGAATTAAACATACTTTCGTCCTTATATCTAATACTTTTATTTAATGAACTAAATTAATATTTAATGTATAAGTATTGT
>NW_027106169.1:7190-8470 GCF_000696795.3 Halyomorpha halys | reverse complement strand
TGTTTATACTATTTATATTGAGCCAACGTTGTTTATACTATTTATATTGAGCCAACTATTTATATTGAACCAACATTGTATTCTGTTTTAATTTTTTATTTACTTTTTTACTTATTTTTGTACATTTAAGTGTTTGTATCTTTTTTAGCCTTGATGGTGCCCTGAAACGAAGGCGAAACGTTGGCTCAATATAATCAGTTTAGTCACATTTTGAGTTTTTATTTTCCCGCTCCCGGATCATTTTCCATTTACAATCAGTTTACATTTCGAAAGGCATTTCGCGTAGTTTCGAGTCACCAATTAGTAAAGATACCTTCATAAGATATGACTAATATTAAAGATTCATAATATTTTTGAGAGCGGCGTTGTGTCATAACTGCACCAACATTACAAAAATAAACAAAATAGTTCCTAAATAATAAGGCACAGTAATAATAATGATAATGATAATGACTCAGATGGATTGTATTGCTTTAAATGTATCTTACATTATCTAATGAATACCAAAGTAGGATGCTGTGGGTGCATACTGTAGATCGTGTGAGCACTTGGTCAACTATGTAAGACTACTGTGTTGCGGGATTCCTTTGCTGCATGTCTTTTCCTCCAATCTGGCTCCACACAGAACCATTCTCCCAAACTTGTAGTGAGATGTTTCCTTCCCTAGCCTTCAGCCTGATGTGTTCTGCTCGATCATCCCGCCAGTGTTCCCCTGTCTCCCAATCCTGTCCCACAACCATTCCCTATCTCTTATCGATAGGAGGTGAAGCCATCTGCTATTTCATAGGCTGATCGTATTTTTAAGTGAAAAAGAGATCAGAACTTTCCTCAGGTGGTGGTTCCTATTCTTTGAAACCTTTATTTATTGATATTTACAACTGTCTATAAAATTCAAAAGCAAATTTGAAGTGAGATCATAATGATATGATACATCATGTAGAGAAACTACCAAGTAGTAGAACTCTAAAAATATTTTACAATAGAAGATCACAAGCCATCTTCTTTTCAGGCGCCTCGTAGGATAGCCAGGAAAGGAAGAAGAAGCATAGAAACAAATGGGTTTGGGTAGTTAGGAAGTTTATAATGGAAGGAATGATATCTGATTCGGGCAACATCGGTTACATAAGGAACATTTATGTCTTTATGGATGGTTTTATTTGTAACAAAATAAGGAACATTGGGGATTTGACGAAGGATTTTTTATTGTAAGGATTGGATACGAGAGGAATCCGAAGGCTTAGTGGTAGTTTCATTTCTTTTCCGTTTTATTATTTCTCATC
>NW_027106169.1:5408-7140 GCF_000696795.3 Halyomorpha halys | reverse complement strand
ATCCAGAAATGTAGAAAAACTACCCACTCTAAAAACATTTTTGCAGTATAAGGTCTCGAGGCCATCTTACTTTTAGGCCCCTCGGAGGATTGTCCTGAATGAAAGAGAAAGCAAGGTTAGAAACTAATGGGTTTGAATGGTTAAGGAGTTTATAATGGAAGGATTGATATCTGGTTCTGGCTAGATCGGTTACATAAGGAAGGAAAATTTAGGATTTTATGAATGATTTTGGATTGTAAGAATTGGTTACGAAAGGAATTTAAAGGTTTAGTGGATCCCCAAACCTCAACTCCGTATGTCCTTTTAGTGTGTTAAATTTTATTATTTCATATCTGATTATCGATTTTTACGTGTTATTACGTCTCCTGTTCATTTTTAACCTAATAGTGTGCGTTTTTTTTATTTTTTATGTTCTTATCATTGTCTATTTTATATTATAACTATTTTTGATTCTTCTTTTTGTATTCTTTTTTTTTACCTTTTTATGTCATATGTCAAAATATTTTTAGTTTTTTTGTATCTTTTTAGTTGTTTGCATATGTCAATTCTGATTTCTGAAATTGAGTTCGTTTTTCATACTCATTTATTTTTTAGACCTAAAATTTAGATAAAGTTTATTGTTGTTCCAAGTAACAGTTATTAAAGTTCAAACCTTACATAGGTAAATCTATGTATTATTCTTAATGTGAACAACACTCCCTCCAGTGTTTAAATTGTGTGTAAGATCTGATTTGTATCCTCAATGCTTGAATAGAATTTTTGTTTTTAAATTTCCATGTATGCTTATTGTTTGGGATACTGGTGTACGGTTTAGTTCTTTATGAAGTAGATAGTAAAAATTTCTACATGTAGGTTTTCATCTAGATAATTGATATCGCAATGAGCGATCTGCCGATAACAAAAGGAAAAAGATGTATACTTTACCACTTCGTAGCGGAATGTCCTGTTTACCCCAATACCAATAATTGGGTAGTGTTTGCTTACCAAATTATTTTTACTCATCGGTTTGTGAATAAAAGCATTCCAAAGAAGAGTTTTTAGTCTGTTTCAAAAGAAGCAGAAATGGGAATTACTACGTATTTTTGTTGCTCACGTAATATCTCGCGAATAATAACCTACACTTTTTTTGTTACCAAAATTATATCACTTTAATCGGACCATATCAGTCAACGTACGCTCGCTGCGCTCGTTCATGGGATAAACAAGCATCTTTTCCTTTTCCCCCTCACCTTTCCTGTCTATTTCTAGCATACTAGTCTATGAACTCGGGGAAAAAATAATTTATTTGACCTCAATTTTTTATTACTTTAATGAAAACTATATATTTTTATTGGTCTAAATTTTTCATACGAAGCTCTAAGAATTTTGATTAAACTCGGTTTACCAATGTATACTAATAAATAATAGAGAATTTTGTGAATAACTAAAGCAGAAAAATGCTTATTTTAGCTAAATGTTCAGGATTTTCCCGGGATGGTCCGATTTTTTGGCACGTAGCTCATAGTACAACAACCGGGAAGAAAAAAAGGCAGTTATCTCACCCCAATTTTTTATAACGTTAATGAAAACTACGTATAATTACTAGTCAAAACTGAGTTTGCCAAGTATAGGTAGGGGGAATACAAAATGATGGCTTGAATGAAAAATTAATTTTTCATTCATAGCTCTATATCCTTAGAACTACCTATAAAACTAGAAAATATAACCGAATATCATTTGAATTAGAGTAAAA
>NW_027106169.1:629-3079 GCF_000696795.3 Halyomorpha halys | reverse complement strand
CTAATGTAGTAAATCTTAGAGTACTATCAAACGACATTTTCTCTGAATGTCTGCGTCAATGCGTAGTTGTAAAGAAAGGGCGATTTCGATATTTTTGAAATTAGTGAGTTTGTTACTCACATTGTATTTGCAGATCGTACTTTTAGGTTCAAAATATTTTTCAGATTTATTATATAATTATAATTCATAAACCCATAATAATCAATAAAAATAGCTTAAAAGAACATAAAAAATCTGTAGATACTATTTCGGTTTGTATTCATTATTTATATGGTGAAAAAATACAGTGGCACAATATAAAAAATGTTGAAGAGTTATTAAAGATGTAGCGAGGGGAGCTCTTAAACTTCTTTAACTCTAATCCACCAGAGCGCAGCACCTCGAGCCACACCGAAGCTCTCAAATTTTTATATTATTTTCTTTTATAAAAACATATTATTATTTGTTCATATTATTAATTTTTATTTATACTATTGAGCAATGTCGATAAAATAATAAATAAGTGATGCCAAAATAACGCACGAAACTACCTCAAGCAGATAAAATAAGACTGTTTCCCTGTCAAATCTGTATGCATTAGGTCAATAAACAAAGACTTAGACGAAGGACTCTTAAAGGACTCAAAGATGGTAGTGTGATGACTTCAAGACTTCGGGCTCTGCAGCTTGAAGTCGTCACACGACCACCACCATCAGCCGGAATGGTCCCTCTCCATTCTATGTTAGCCCTTAACTAGTATGTTACCAATGTGAAACCGCCTTCAGCGGACCCTGTAACTCATCTTACACTGCCATACGGCCAACAAAGTAAGTATGTAATTTGTATATATGCTATGTATTATATTATATATCTGTAATTGTTATTATATATAAATAAAGAGGATTTGAAAAAAAAAAGGAAGACCGATGCCTTAACCACCTCACTTAAAATAGCTCCTTTTTAGAATAGATAGCTCATATATGACATTAAACATAACAGGTAACCTTAAAATACCAAAGGTAAGACACAACACGAATTACTTTTTTTTCTCAGTAATGCACTTACTAATTCACTTCTTATATTTCTGTTTTAGAGGGTACGGAAAAAATATATATATAGTACTGATCCATAGCTTCTACTTTAGATAGTATCGGTTTTTAGCCAATCCTGATTTCTAAAGAGTTGTTATTGTCTATTCACCCTTCACGTGATCTCTCTCCTCTACCTGTAATCCCTTCGTAGGCTCCAGTTGCTAGCTACTCACCGGTCTTACACACCTTCGTCTCTATAGGAATAGTAGTAGTAGGTAGGATGAAGGCACCTTCCTGCATGACTATGGCGGCAAGTTTCCCTCCAGGTCTGCATACCTCCCTCGTGTTTATTGGAACTGTACCCGGTAGGACTAGCTTACCATCCTTTGAGACATAGCGGTTGTTACTCGTCAGTATCATCCTATCTAATCATCTTCCTTGTCAACCACCTTACCTTAAAACTGAACTCGCATTGTCGAGGCCTTCTGGACAAGCAGAATCAGAAAGCAACGAAAACAAGCGGACTCCAAACATGTTAAAAATCGAAACATGATACAAATTTGTTAAAGAAGAAAGAATCTGATTGCGAAGAAGATGGAAATTTAAGCACAGTTTCTAACAAGTCTGAAACGACAAGTAACTGCTCGTAGATTCCAATTGCTACAACACATACTTGACAAACGCTCTAAACTCCCCATTCTATACAAAAAATTAGTATACACTACAATAATCAGACCAATTTTGACATATGGAATTGAGCTCTGGGGCTTCACCAAACCATCAAATTCTTCCCGCATCCAATCTTTACAATCCAAAATCCTACGTAAAATCCTTGATGCTCCTTATTACGTCACAAATAAACTCATTCACAAAGATCTTAACATCCCATTCGTTGCAGATTTGACCCAAAACAGATATGCGTCTTTTCATTCCAAATTCCTTAACCATCCTAACCCATTAATTCTTAATATTTCATCCTTAACAATCCCTGATAATCCGCCGAGGCGTCTGAAAAGAAGATGGTTACGGGACCTTCTAATTTAAATTAATGTTTGAAGTACCACCAATGGGTGGTTCCTTCCCAAGATTTTCAAGTGTATATGAAACATACTACATATTTACCTATTGTATTATTTTGTACAGTTGTAAATTACATTAAATAAATAATTTTAAAAAAACACAGTTTCTAAGCCTAAGCTGTGAATTTTAGATTATTCTGAAAAAAAAGAAAAGGATTTGTATGAAATTATAAGTAAAATTACAGCATTGGATGGTATATCATATGATGAGGGAATGAGGTAAATACTTATAAAAATTGTATCTCGCCCAACAGTACCATCAATTGGAGGGTATGCTGAAAGAGCGTTATTGATAGCTCGTAATTTTTGCAAGAAATTATTTCCCATTTCAAAAATTTGCAATAATACCAAAGACTGAATA
>NW_027106169.1:0-362 GCF_000696795.3 Halyomorpha halys | reverse complement strand
ATGTATATATTTATATTTAAATATTGAATTTTTTGCATGTAAATATGTAAACAATCTTTTTTTTATTATGGTGCAGTATAATCTTTGTTCATTGTTACTGTATATTAATTGTAAATATTTTTATTTGTAGAACTTTATAATAGGTAGAGGAGCCCACAACGTAGTTCAGATGTTATTAAGAATTAATAAGTAGATAAAGGGTATAAATAAATTCCTGAAAAGAAATATAATAAAACAGAAACTAAAATAAAACAAACATCATTGACATAGTAACCACGGAAATAGGAAACATTTATTTTCTCCTTTATTAAACTAACAAATTCTTGGATAATTTATATTTATCTATTGCTAATTACTAACAA
>NW_027106168.1:0-1394 GCF_000696795.3 Halyomorpha halys | reverse complement strand
CAACTCAGTGAATTACAAATTGAAGCATTGACAAAATTTTATAGGAATGCAAAACATAGAGAAAGAATCAGATATATATGGGGTAGCATCAACTGGTATAATTATATTGTGATTTGGAGAATGACTGCACAGGGCTGTCAACATTTGATAAGGATAAGAGGTAATGGGTGCTATAATAATCATCAATAATTGCTGTTTATATAGATGCAGTAGATTTATATTAAGGAGAAGAAGGAATAAGTTGTATTTGCCATATAATTTAGAGGTCAAGTGGTTGTATGAGAGGGGATAAACAAAATGGTAGGTTAGCTTCATGTGTTTAGAGAGTGATTAGAACCAAGTGTGAGGAGAAAAAGGGAATAGAGAGGCTTTTGGTTCTAAGTTTATTTGAATGGTGAAATTTATGATGAATTAATTGGTATGCATGATACTGATGTTTTGTACTTGATCTGAAGAATTTATTTCCTTTTAAATATAGCTTTAAATAAGGCTGAACTCAAGTAGATGAAACTATTTTTAAAGAGCAATTGACTTAGAGATGAATTACTAGTTCTATTATTACTATTAAGAGTAATAATATTGGAGGATTTATCCATGAAAAAGTAAATCTTGAGTATACTTCCCATGGATCATTACGGATTAATCACTCTGAAAAATGCTGTGGCTGCCAAGATAAAATGATCTATGTGTGATTCAGATGTAATATATTACCTAAGCATACTAAAGTTGACTTTTTCAAAACAATAATTCACTTTGTTCTCATAACTCAGTGAATAATAAATTGAAGCATCGAAAAAAGTTTCTAGGCACACAAGACAGAGAAAGAACCAGTCATAGATGGGTTAGCGTCAACTGGTATAATTATATTGTGACCAGTTTGGAAAATAGCTGCACAGGGCAATCTTCATTTGATGATAATAAGAGGTAATATGTGCTATAATAATTGCTGTTTACATAGATATAGTAGATTGGTGTTAAGGAGGGGAAGGAATAAGTGATATTTTCCAGAAAATGTAGAGGTTAAGTGGTTTTATGAGAGGGGAGATAAAAAATGGTAGGTTAGCTTCATGTACTTAGAGAGTGATTAGAACCAAGTGTAAGGAGAGTAAAGGAATAGGGAAGCTTTGGATTCTAAGCTAGAGAGAGTATGTTTTCTTCATATTCAACGTTTATGTAGATAAAAATCACATTAAATTCTTTGATTTTAAGGATAATAACAGGAAACGCTATTAAACTTAATAATATATTTAATGTTCTATACAATAATATACATAAATAAAACAAATAACATACATCAAAATAGTGTCACAACAACCATAGAAAAGAACAAGGAACAAAGGTTGCATTTCAGCAAGATCATAGTATTCAAAGAGGTTATAAACATAATATAAACA
>NW_027106167.1:0-1244 GCF_000696795.3 Halyomorpha halys | reverse complement strand
TTTTATAACAAAAATTGTCTATAATTAAATGAAATAATAATCGATAAATAGTTATTTATATGATGTTGAACAGTAAGCACTAAGAAAATATAAGTAAAGAAATCTCTACCATTTATTGCAATATTGCTTGAATATTAAAATAAAACAAAGAAATTGAAATGTCTATTTTTATTTTTTTATTTTTTCGAACCCTCTAAAACATAAATAAAAGTGAATTAGTAAGTGCATTACGGTGAAAAAAGAAAAAGTAATTCGTGTTGTGTCTTACCTTTTACTACCTTTGGTATTTTAAGGTTACCTGTTATATTTAATATTACATATGAGCTATCCATTCAAGGAGCTATTTTGAGTCCGGAGGTGAGGGGCCTCCTCGTGTTGTATCGCATATAAGAAGAAAATAAAAATAAAAATAATAAAGACGATAGATAATGGTGAAATAATAAGAAAAACAGTCAGAAATCGAAAAGAAGTGTGAGGGAGGGGGTGGGGGTGCATTAGAAGATGGAGCTATGAGGTGATGTTAATAGGGTTTTTGGAACCTTTCCTACCCTGCCACCTCGCAGGAAGGAGGGATGGAGTGATAGACTGGAATACTGGATTGAAGGAAGCAGGGAGACTGTCGAAGAATTTGAAATGTTTAGTTGTTTTAATTAACCTTTTGTACTCGGCACGTTTCGGGCGTAGGCAACTCGACGCCATTTTTTTCGCGAAAACATGCACCCTGAAATATCGTGATCGCATATAGTACAACTTTAGAACCAAGTAAAGTATTGCGATGAAATTTGGTTTGTATGTATTTGTGGAAATTGAAAAAAATATATATATATAATTTTCTAAAGTTTTACCATTTTATAAAAAATAATAATAATGATTATTCAATGAAAGAAAGGATAAATAAATGGGTTGTAAATTACTAATGGAACTATAACTAATGGAAATGGAATATGGAAATAAACTAATGGAACCACAACACTGTCTTATTACTGCAGAGATCTTAACTAGTTTATGCTTCAGTACGATGAGTTTTTGTAAATTTCTTTTCTCAGTTTTTGGATTTCTTTATTATCTTTTCCTTTATATTCCTCATACTCGTGTACCTTTTTTCAACTAATTCTACATATTTCTCAACAGATTAGAGAAGTGTATACACGTTTGGTTTATTTATCATATTTTGATTTGTTGGGATAAATTCATACCCCGTAGTAAAGTTTCATGTCCCCTCAAAGATGACAACCGAGTGATTT
>NW_027106166.1:13206-13917 GCF_000696795.3 Halyomorpha halys | reverse complement strand
CGCGCACGCAAATTCACGGCAAATTGAACCAGTCAATTCAAATAATCCATGCACACGCTTACGCATGCGCGAATTCGCTATTGTTTGGCAAATGTGTAGAGGCACCTTATCATAATAAAAGGTAACTTGATGAAGACGTAACATGTTACTCTCTATTAGGCTCTAGCTCCTGGAGATTTGGTAAACATTTGGGATTTTGGGTCTGGGCTCCAAAACTATCTTGGAGAACCCTAATCGATTTATCAATCTTGAAAAATTATAATACTGGATCTAAACGTTTGTCACTTGCCGTAAATCTAAGATTTGTACAAATACCTAGTAAACAAACTAAGTAACAAACGTCGGTAGGTATCCACACGCCTGTTTTAGTATTATGGATTTTTCGGCTGTTACATTCAATTTATTCTTGTTACATTCTATTATATTTTAATTATAAAAAGGAACAAAATAAAGATAGGCAAAATAAAAGGAACGTAAATATCAGGAATTTAAATTGTAGATCATAAAATTTATATAAATAGTACTACATGACCTATAAACTCAACCTTCGCTCAAGAATTTTTAGAAGAATCTTTTTAATTTGATTATCTAGAGCTAATTTCTTCAAAAATATATAAGTTATCCCAAAGAGCTAATACACATGACAAACATTACATGCTCCCCTGCTTAAATAAGGAACAAAACATATTAATTAACTGGACATTTCATAAT
>NW_027106166.1:7320-9466 GCF_000696795.3 Halyomorpha halys | reverse complement strand
ACCAATATTACAATATTGCTCACCACCGATTGATATAGCATAAGCTATGGACACTGAACTTAGCTACCTAAACCCTAAAACGTACGATTGGAAATAGGCTTCAGTAGAAACTCACAGAGTTAACCTGTTTCACGGATGGATTAAGGAAAGATTCGACTTGCCTAACGGGTACAGGAGTCTATATAGTAGAGTCAGGCATGGGTCTAAGCTTCTAATTAGCCAAGTTCTCCACTGTTTTTCAGGCAGAAATATTTGCCATTTTGTCGGCAGCTACATATCCGGAAGTTGGTAGCTGTGAAAGGACAGATATCAATTACCGTGTACGGAGCTTCGGGGATTCTAAGTCCGACTAGGGGTTCCCCGTACACACATTATATTGAAATTTGTTCATATATTCATGTATTTATATTATTTGTATTATGTATCTCTATCGGTCCCGTATGGGAACCGACTGAAAAAGTATGCGCTATATTTAATTCAAACACTATGACATAATGATAATGATACGATACAGCATGTAGAGAAGCTACCCAGTAGTAGAACTCTAAAACATTTTACAATATAAGGTCACGAGGCCATCTTCTTTTCAGGCGCCTCGGAGGATTGCCAGGAATGGAAGTTAATATAGTAGGATAATTTTTAAAAATTGGAACAATTTTTTTTACAATACTATATTTTTTTTTATTCTCTCAAAGAAACTAAGAAAAAAATAAATATAAATATTCATATATTCATGTATTTATATTATTGGTACTATGTATCTCTATCAGTCCCGGATGGGAACCGTCTGAAAAAGTATGCACTATATTTAATTCAAACACTAGATACCATCTGGACCCCCTCGCCATGGTATGCTAGATATGAATATCTATGATTAATCATTGGAGTTCTTTCCCAACGGTATCGTGTTCACCAATTTACTATGCTATTATATATGAGGTGGCATGCAGGGATTCTTAATCATTAAGTAATGTCTTTGTTACATATTTTATATTTACAATCATATATACATTAGTAAGAATAATATTATGAGAGAGCATGGTAGGCTAATTTCCTTATACTTTAATTGTTATATTATGAATTGAGAAGTACCAGTTAGGATCTTTGATATTAATACTGACTCTAAGTTATTAATTCTATTATTGCCATTCAAATTAAAACGGAAAAAGTCTCACTTGTTTTAATGTGCCTGTCAAGCTGTAGCAGCGGACGGATCTTGCGGCCTCGCGTCATTCCGCCCCTTGCCGACGGCCGCTGCTGAATCCCTGCTATTTTTGACTTCCTCCTCTGGCATCCAACTGGTCAGCCGCTCTCTCTTCCTCCAAACGCTCCTCTTCCAGGACTGTCCTCGTCCCGGACTGTCTTCGACTGTCTCCCGATGGTCTTCAAGTAATGTCCTCCGTTCCTCCTCCTCCCTTTTTGGTTCTTCTCTCCCCTCTACTTCTGACTGCTCCCCCTTTCGATCTCCGTTCTTCTGATTGGTTCTCCATGTGTTCCCACTCTTTTGCCTACCCTTCAGAGGGTGTGGGAAGGTCCAATGACCTTTGGTGAAAGTCGGTCTTTTTCCTCCCTTTCATGTTCAAGTTAAGGCCACTTTCTTCTTTGACAGAGGTCGCTGCATTTTCCCCGAGGTTTTTAAAGTGCCCAAGTGTTACACTTACACCCCTATCTTAGATAAGGGCTGTTTAGGTGTTTACCACTGCCTACGCAGTCAACCTTGGTATTTACATATATCTAAACATTACTTTTAATCTTTTGCCGACCGGGTCTCTGACTAGGTATGCCGATAAAAGAAAGTACTTTAAGTTCAGAAATTCCAGCTGGTGTCCTCTCATACATATCACAGTGTGTTTTTTGGATAGTCTGTCATTCAAACCCTTCAGTAACCTAAAGTCCCCTCGACACTGGTGAGATAGTGTTAGCAGGATTAGAGTATAAATAAGCTTAGCTAGTGTTGCTACCTAGACATAAGGGAATCACTACTACTAAGAAAGCTGACAAGCTCACAAGAAGCGGGGCTGACGAGGCCAGAACTATTCTTAGGCATTTCTAGAAGACATCAGCATAAAGAAGTCACTGATTGGGCTGAGACATGCTAAGATACTAATCAATAAACCATCTAAATCTTTAACCAAGTGGCTGCAAA
>NW_027106166.1:4683-4999 GCF_000696795.3 Halyomorpha halys | reverse complement strand
TGGGTTCTGTTTTATTAATATTTAAAATCAATCCTAATTTTTTAAGGTATTTAGAGGTTTTTTTGGAAGGCAAACGATTGTGTCAATATGTCATTGGCAAAAAGGGCTATATCTACCTTTTTAAATTTTGAGTAATCATTTATGAAGAATTG
Organism: Halyomorpha halys; assembly: GCF_000696795.3. Lineage (NCBI taxonomy): Eukaryota > Metazoa > Arthropoda > Insecta > Hemiptera > Pentatomidae > Halyomorpha > Halyomorpha halys. The sequence continues at coordinate 4,847 of NW_027106166.1, read as the reverse complement.
ACAAGAACCCTGTGGGAGGCTGGCAATGGTATGATAGGTGGGGGAGGTTTTGTTGTCGACTGGAACAAAGAACTATCAATTTGATAAAAGGCACTTAATGAATAGTATTAAATATCTTGAAATATTTAAATTTATTAGTTTGAGAATCAGTAACTTCGGGTTCA
>NW_027106166.1:3211-4172 GCF_000696795.3 Halyomorpha halys | reverse complement strand
TAAGGTGAGGTATTGCGATCGTGCGAAATTTCGAATTCCACTTTTCCACATTTGGAGGCCTCCTAAGTCCAAATGACCTTGTCTGTGTGTGGTCAGATCAGGTCAAAAACAAATATATATAACATGTGTGTTACAGCAATATCTTCGTTAAAATCCTGCACTTCTTAGAGTCGATTTTCATGAATATGGGAGGCTGGCAATGGTATGATAGGTGGGGGAGGTTTTGTTGTCGACTGGAACAAAGAACTATCAATTTGATAAAAGTCACTAAATGAATAATATTAAATATCTTGAAATATTTAAATTTATTAGTTTGAGAATCAGTAACTTCGGGTTCATAGTGTTGAATGCTTTTTCTATGTCTATTAGGACCATCCCAGTATGTGATACATACCCTATATATGTACATTGTACATAACCATGTACATTTAATGTAAATGGTTATTTTTTGTTTATTGTCAGAATTCTCTCTCGTATTAATTATGTTACATTTGATTTCCTATTTTATTTTTCAACCTATTATTTAGAGGCTTAAATTATTATATTATAGGATAGCCATAGGTCAGAGGAATTTCCGCTCAAAGTTTCTTAACCTGAAAAGCGATGGTTCCAAGGAGATGACCTAAGTTGGCTCAATGAAGTGACCTATCGCCCTGATAAAGGCTCCTCCTTTGCGACATTCTTGCTCAACCTACCAACAGAAGAAGATAAGGTCACCGCCTCGGTTTAAAGTGACTTATTTATTTTGTTCCAAGAAATAATTCACCATTTTCCATAAATGTCAGCGAATTCCATTAGCTCTCGGAACTATTTGTTATTCATTATCGTATTTTAACGACCGAATGGTTATCTGGCTGGCTCGAAGCAAAAAAAAAATAATCACATTGCCTGAATTCGCGTTAAAGCTCTTCTTTAAACCTTTTTTATAGCTCCACTCGTTACTATTTTAACGAAGCAATTG
>NW_027106166.1:0-349 GCF_000696795.3 Halyomorpha halys | reverse complement strand
TTTATTAATTATTTTTATTTTTTTATTTATTTATTGATTTATACAACTGTATAAAAAATACAAGAAGTAAATTTGATCATAATGACATAATGATAATGACATGATACAGCATGTAGAGAAACTACCCAGTAGTAGAACCCTAAAAACATTTTACAATATAAGGTCACGAGGCCATTTTCTTTTCAGGCACCTCGGAGGATTGCCAGGAATGAAAGTTAATATGGTAGGATAATTTTTAAAAATTGGAACATTTTTTTTTACAATACTATATTTTTTTTTATTTTCTCAAAGAAACTAAGAAAAAAATAAATGAAATATCTATGTAGAAAACAAGATTACATTTTCAATA
>NW_027106165.1:0-4567 GCF_000696795.3 Halyomorpha halys | reverse complement strand
GGTCTTTCATCTTTTTTTTCTTAATAATAAATATTCTTAATATAATAGGAATAACATGTTTCGATTTTAACTTCACTTTATTTACAATTTCTAAATAAACTCCTCTTACATAGATCCCCTATGCAAGAGACCAAAAAAGAAATATATATATCCTTTTTCTTTTGATTATCGCTGACAATGGTGCCTTAAATTGAATCTTGATTGGCAGTTGAAATGTGAGAGGCGGAAACGTTGTTACCCACTACCTTTATTGAGTGACGACATCTAAGGTCTTCTGCTGTCAATGGAAGCAAGCCATTAGCTCCTAGATTTATAGAGTCTAGATCTGCCTTAACTACTGCCAGCCAGCTGCCAATGGCGTCTCGGATAACCTTTAAGATGGTGTAAAGTGGGCTATAAAATTTTCACTGGTGTAGAAATTCTCTTCTATTTTTCCTTCTTTATTCCATTTGTACTTAGTAACTCTCACGTAACCAATGTTTTCATCACAAGCAGCCAATCTTATTAAAACCTAGGTACATTCACGAATATTAATTTTGAGTAAATAAATAATCTATGTCCAATTTAGTCTCAACACATTTTATTTTTCTTACAAGTCCGACGTTTCGGCCAATCCGGCCATTCTCAGGGACAATCAATACAATTTTGGAATTAAATGATTTAAAAACACAACTTCATGCAGGCTATTCTGCCCATTCTAATTAGTCATTTTTACATTAAAAACAAAAATTAAAATTCATTTATCACACTCACTATTTGTTAAAACTTCATCACAACTGTTTAACAAATAGTGACTGTGATAAATGAATTTTAATTTTTGGTTTTAATGTAAAAATTGACTAATTAGAAATTGTTGTTTTGACCTGGGCAGAATAGCCTGCATGAATTGAATTTAAATCATTTAATTACAAATTGTATTAAGTAGGTTGTCCCTGAGGATGGCCAGATTGGCCGAAACGTCGGGCTTGTAAGAAAAATAAGATTTGTTGAGACTAAACTGGATTATTTATTTAAACAAAATTAACCAGTCTCGAGAAAGTGTTTAAGATTATAAATAAATTATTTTTGATTTTCGTTTTCGAATATTTTTGACATGTAGTTTTTTTTCTCTAGCATTAAGAGATAATAATAGGAGTTTATATAATTATTATGTATGTATTGTGTGAAACCGTAAGTATGTAATATAAAATTTAGAGTTACACATCTTATTCCAATTATACCTCTTAAGCCTCTAAAAATATTTAACATAAAAAAATACAAAAATATAAATATATGTATGCATAACTAAAACAAGTGAATAATAGAATTTAACAAATAGGTTGTAAATAAAGTTTTAATAATAACTAAAAGATATATGAGAAAATTACATTCAGAAACATATTTAAATAAACTAGAATAAATAAATTCAATATTAAGTACACAAAAATTTGATTATTTAAAATAAAAAATAAGCATATATAAATAATAAAATTCTAAATACATAAGGAATAATATATTGTATTAAACTAAAGATCGTGAAAAGATGAAAAGATTGTAACATCAGTTAGTCGGGTATTTCAGTTATTTTAATTATATAATATACGGTATTACGTTTCATTGTCATATTAGAAATTATGTTAAATTAGTTTATAATAAATTATATAGCTAAGATGATGTCGTGCAGTACGATATCGTGCGTCATTAACATAAAAGAAACTAATAGTTCTGTTTATGGGTTGCAATAAAATATCAGCTGTTAAATTTATCGTTGCTTGTTGAAAAACCACGTGACTTGTCTTATAAATTAGAAGGTATTAATATCGAATCGACTGTTCCTCACGTCCTTACCTTCTCCAACATGGATTATCCTTCAGGTTAGCAATCTATCCTAGCTAGAGTGGGAAAGTCAGAATTTATCCCGACGTTCCGCCAAGCGAGAATCCTATATTGTTCATTGACATGTTCAGGTAGATTATTCACTGATATTTCTATAATCCGTCATAGACGACTGCCCGATCACCTACAAGCTTCTTCAGTTAGCTTTCAACTATGTAATCCTGACATCTTTCAAATTATTTCTTTGTGCAAAACATGGAAAATGCCTTGTTATAACCACAGATGGTGTTTATTGGAAAAATACCCTGTTTTCGGTTTATTTTTTTTTTTTTCTTCCCGGTTAACTCGGTTTTTCTTACTGCTCAAAATAACCGGATTCGGTTGTTTCATCTCCTTAAAATATCCGCCATTTGGCGTTTCATTCTCTTTAGGTAACATAATTTTTTGAGAGAAATTTTTTTTTTAGAAGAGGAAAACAGGAATAAATGATATTTCGTTTTTTATGTTGGAAAAAGATGGTCGACCGTTGTTTGCAAAAAGGACTGCATCTCAAAATGGCTTCTTCTCTAATGTTCGTTATTACAGTCGGCTTTGAGGTCTCTTAGCAGCCACTATCTACTGTCGTACGACACATTGCACACTGTCTACTGATGGCTGCGATTTTCTACCGTCATACTTTGCTGTCATTGTCCATCTGCATCCACGGCCTTATTCATTAACTGGTCAGAAAAACAGACATTATTAGTTTCAATAAGCAGGCGTCATGCAAATTAACATTATTAATTTCACCGAGCAGGCGTCATCATTTATTATTGTTCGTCAAATAATTTTTATATTTGTTAAAAATAATTTTTATGTGATATATTCAGTGATTCATACATAATTAATTTCGTGTACTATCTCTATTGTTTCACTTTATAAAATTCTATTTGTTTTATTTCATTTTACTAACATCACTAACCCTATATTTTACTTTATTTTTGTATATTTATTTATGATATTAATAAGTTTATATATATTTGTGTGTTTGTGCAATAGTTTGATTATTTTACAGAATTTCTTTTCTTTTCATTATTGATCAATCTTTCAATTAACATACGATCGCCAATGCAAGGAGAACCTGGCATTCACAGCGTTCCGGATATTCCTTTAGAGGTTGGATTCCGTTCGCAACCGCTGGGTTGGATCCGTAGCCTTATATACTACTTTTTTTTTACCTTCTCAGGAAACCAGACTTGGGTGAATGGAAGCATTTGCTTGCCAATTTTATTCTTCCTTGGACTTCTCCGTCTATCCAGCGGTTTTCGTTAAGGTTCAAGCCCCCATGCGCTTGAAAGTACTTGTACTAGAGATTCTTGTTAATATACTACGGTATATTGACTTACACCGCTATTCCTTTCACCGCCTTGAATTATGCGGTGCCTAGGGCATACCCTACTCCCCTTCTGCTGGAAAATGAAGTAAAAAAGAGAGGAATTGACCCTGCCCTCAAAACTACGATGCCTCGTTTACGTTGAGACCTATAGAAACGTCACCCATTGTAACATAAATCGAAACAGAACGTAGCTAGTGATCTCCCACGCCCCTCGAGTTCATTATCATAGGGTACGTCCCTAACTCTGCTTCAAAGAGAAAAGTAGACCACTCCCTCGGAACTCACGTTTAAATTGAGGTTATTAATTCTTAATCTTCATCCTTAACAATCCCTGATAATCCTCCGAGGCGTCTGAAAAGAAGATGGCCACAGGACCTTCTAATTTAAATTAATGTTTGAAGTACCACCAATGGGTGGTTCCTTCCCAAGATTTTCAAGTGTATATGAAAAATACAACATATTTACCTATTGTATTATTTTGTACAGTTGTAAATTACATTATATAAATTTTAAAAAAATTGAGGTTATAGAAATTTCCACCATTTTAATACAAATTGAAAGAGAATTTAGCCAGTGGTCGGATCCTACTCCTCTGCCATGCCTCTTGAGCGCATCATAAGGATGTCTTTTTGGCTTCACTTTTTCTGGTAGGTTACCAATTCATACCATTAAATTCTCCACTCCAATCTTCAAATACAGAACAATATCAATAAAAAAAACATTAAAGGCTTTTACTAATCATCAGTGAAGTTAAAAACACAAAATAAACACTCTCTACTTTCTTAATCGTCTTAAGTTAATTTCATTATCTCTTCATTTTTATTTAATTTATATTTGGAAAATAAAATGATCATTTTCCTCTTTTTTTTATGACTTTATCTTAAATGCTTTTTTATTATTCTAAGAACCACAATTTTCCTGTTTATTAATACCTCTTATCCTTTCATCGCTTTATCAAGTGTGTACTTTTAGATAAAATTGCGACTTTAAATTTACTTAAAGATTATTCCGACATAAGAACAGTACTGTAGTTAAAACATAAGTGAATTTGTAATTGAAACTTTGTTCTAATGGTGCACGATCCTGGGGAGGAGAAAGTTTGAATGTTAACTTGAGTTGTAGAACATTACAGAAGAAATGATAATGCTTGTACTCTAAGCATGAGTCAGAAAATGCCGTTTGGGCTTGGAATTGCCTCTGAGAAACTTGTTAAAGATCCTGCTAAATGTTTGCTTATTGTCTCGGAAACTTAATTGTAACTATTGCACTTAGGGATGGGGTTTTAATATTATAAAAAATTCAAAAGGTGTACATAAACATGATTAAATTTTTACATAGATGTGTTACAAAACCGTGCAAAAATTTTACATAAAAAAT
>NW_027106164.1:127778-137264 GCF_000696795.3 Halyomorpha halys | reverse complement strand
ATATATACATACATACGTACACCAGTTTACGACTTCAAAACAGATTCAGTTGAGTGACAAAAACTTCAGCTCTTATCTCAGTATAACCTCCTACTACTAATAAAAATTTAAGAGTTTCCGTACAGTAAAGAAGAGTCATCTATACTCATACTTAATAATAGATTATGTATCCAGGGTAATTCTAGCTATTAGCTACTATAGCTAATTTTTGCCCCTATCTGGCTACTGTTAGGGCTGGTCATGTGGACCGGGACAAGTGGTAATTTCCCATTGCGGTCATTCAATAAACAAGGCTCCATCTGGTTTTAGTGTTCTACATTTTCCTTCTATCTGACATCACTTGAAATTTCTAGAATCAAAGGTTTTGAAAATTACTGCAGGAGGTCATGGGCTTAGAACGATTTTAATTTGTAGAGTTTTCTTGGAGGTTTACTTAAGCACCATTCGTTCAAATCATTCTTTGTTTTATAAAAAGATCAGTTCTCATTATTCGGCTAAGGTATTCAATTAACAATTTATATTATCAGTTTCTTCTGTGTTTCCTTTCCGACAGCGTTCTTTACTCGCTCCATTAATCTAAGTAGTAAACACACATACCTGTAATTTTAACATTTTGACAGCGGCGAGATAGAAATGGTTTATTTAACAAGCAATGCTGCCCACATTGGGTTCCCATTAGAAACAAATAACTGATTATTCTATCATTTGGTATCAAAATAGTCTTAACGTAACAACTGGAAGCAATTATGAAAAATTAGTGAGTTAATAAATGCAATTATCAAGTATGATAGGTATCAAAAGAAGAGACCGCACCAGTAACATGAAAGTACAATCTAGGATTAAAGTGAAAATCCTAACAAAAGAAGCAGAACTGAAATGGAGGTGGGTCGGACATGTTGCTAGACTTGATAAGAGAGGGTGCCAAGGGAAAGAGAGGAAGACCAACAACAAGATAGCGAGATGAGATAGTTCAAAGAGCAGAACTAGTTGAGCCACTGTGGGCTAGGAATAGGGATCTATGGAGCAAAGTAATGAAGTTTATTATCATTTATGGTCAAGTGCTCAAATGCAGTATTAAAAATATTTAATTTTATTATAGGTTATGTGTCATATGCAGCAATGAGTTGTACAAACTGCTGCGAACACCCGTATTGCCTAATAGGCAGGGTAGGGTGATAAATAAATAATAATTTTATTATAGGCAAACGATTACATATGCTTATAATGGTATATATATATATAAACTACATGTGTTTTTAGAGTAACTAATGAATATAATAATTTGAGGAATTGAAGATAATAATTCTAGTTCTATTTTAGGAGGAAGCCATTATGATGAGATGCTTTAAGATAATTTCTGCTTGACCTTTTTCCATTTTATCATGTTATCAGTCTATTAATGGATGACAACCGTCTACTTCGAAACCTGACGTTAATGCGATGCCTAGGAATATTATTTCTCACACTTGAGCTATTTCATTTTATCTCTTATTTCGTAAGCTGCTTATTTCGTATTGAAACCTTAGAGAACCTTTACAGAGCCTTCACTACGGACATTTTGTGCATACAGTATATGTATGAATTGATACTATTCACGAATTGATAATTCTGAGCAGTAGTAAACAAATCTTTGCAAATTCTTACAACAAGGTTTGTTATTTGGATTTTATTTAATTGGTAAATAACTGGAGTATTCACACGACTTTCCATACAGTTTGAGTGCAAAATAGAATAAAAAATTATCTTCTGTTTCTTTGCTAATATTACTCCAGTTAAGATCTTTGTAGGCCATTAGAATATTAAGGAATATGTTGACTGCCCTCTAGTTAGAACTGTCATATCTGTAAAATATGATTATTTCATTTATTTTTAGACTGCGAGATCTTACTTCTGTTGATTTAACTTAACATTTTCTATTTACCGAGTGTTCAATCTCCACAATCTGAAATTCTTCAACATCTACAGTGATTGATTTTTATGAAAAAAGTGGTTCTGGATTTTATGAAGTGGACTTTATTTAGTAGATTTATGATTAAATGATTTTTTTTTGGGGGGGGGGGGTAATTCAATTATTTTTAAATGTACATAACATAATATAGCATAATATGTATACTTTTCCAGTAATGTACGAATAAAGTTTATAATTTTCTTTTTCTACGAAATTTATTTTCAAGGAAAACATTGAAGGGCTTTAAGGAGCAGAGTTTAGGAATGTTTCATAGATATCCTTACAGTCTAGGTGGTTTAGAGAATACAACTCACTCCTTGTGTTCTGAGAAGGGCCGGAGACAGAGTTTTCTTATTTTTTTTTATTCGATGTTTAGGTTCAACGTTTTAGATTTTGAAGTAGGGGCCTTATGCCATTACAACAAACAAAAAAAAAACAATGGTAAATGAATTTTTGAGGAAAGATGTATATCACTTGAACAGTATATACTATGTTAAAGTGTATAAGACACTGAGGCATCTTCTATTCTCTTAAAACGAAAAACCTCTCTTCAAGTGTGTATTGACTAATGTAAAGCATAAAATGATTCGGGTTATATGAGGAACATTTATTTGAATTTGTTTTAGAAATTACTTTCAAACGTTCCTCATTTTCAATTAACCTTTTAAAGTGAGAACACTGTCAAGTTTTAATTCTGCCATACTCAAGGTCAATGAGTTATAAAGAAAATTTAATATGTTTAATACATGAAAAGCTTAAGGCAAGAATATGACAAGAGACGTTATTAAAATAATTCAAAGGGCCATTTTGAAAAAATATAAAATTTCTATTTCATGTTCTTATATAGTTTATATTCCATTATATTATAGTTGCAGTGTTACACAAACAAAAAGAGATATAAATAAAAAAGAAGCCTTTTGCTTAAAGTTCTAAATTTTTTTTTTATACAATTTTAGCCAGGCACATTCTTGTCTGAAGATCGAAAGCATGCAAGATCGATTGATTAAATAAATTTCATGCTCAGATATTGCTTCTGTTCTAGGCAATGGAATACTTTGAAATTTCCTTATTGCGAAACGTGCTTTAGCTCTAACTAGTTCTGTTGGACGATTTATTTAGTTGCTGTTTAGCGCAATTTATGGTACAACATTAAATCAGCCTCTGAACTGAAAAGTGGAAAATTGGAAATGCAAGTAAATTTATAGCTGTTTGCAAAGTCTTGTTAGTCAAAGGTGATATTTCCTCCAACTGCTGAGAACACCTTTGAAATGCACTTTTCCTTTAGGTAATTTATTGATAGTTTCAAAGATTTTTACTTAATAAAGTCTATTTTTATTTTGACTGATGGCTAATTAGGTAATTTATTGATAGTTTCAAAGATTTTTACTTAATGGAGTCTTTTTAAAAAAAAACAACTTTATAAGTGTAGTTCCCTTTTTTAAATATGCGTAAAGCTTAAATTATTTATAATATTTATCAAATAAGATTAAATTAATCTAAGAAACTGATTACTAAATAACACTTTTAATTTATTATTAAAAATCGTTGTAAAATTTCTTTTCTAAAACAATGTTTTTAGTAAACTTTGGACCCTTTTTAACAGTCAATGTCTCATATTAAATTTATTGATTTTTAGTAGATGATAAGTGATGGTACTCTGAAAAAGGGTTTTAAAAACGTGTTTTAGGGCATCATGATCAAGGCAAATTATAAATAATTCATTTGAAATTACTTGAATATATGAATAACCAAATATTATATAACTAGGTAATTGACCGGATAATATCAAATATGAAGAAGATGGTCAGGTTAGAAGTAAAAAACAAAAAACAAAAATAGTTTTCAACTATTTATTATCCCAGTTTTTGTTTTTAACTATTTATTATCCAACTTTGTTCGGCAACTTGAACAGCCCTGATAAAGCCCTAAAAAGTGGGGCAAAACGTCAGATAATCAATAGTTAAAAACTATTTTTGTTCTTTTTAACCGCGAACCTGACCATCTTCTTCATTTTTGAATAACCAAATAAAATTTTGCCTTGATTTATATTCAAGATACTTTAATTATTAATTTGTGAATTTTAGTAATATTCTTAGTCTCCAAAAAAACAAATAAAATCTTATTACGTCAGATAAAAAAAAAAGTTTTCTTTCTTTTTTATGATATCATGTAAAAATATGTAATTTATATATGTCCGATCACGGATTGATCAGTATGCTGTGTAATGTAGCTACCCGATGTATTTGGGCAGCATGAATGAATAAACTCTCTCTATAAAAAAATACTGCTTTCAGTAGTTGTAGAGAACTTTTTAAAGAATAATATGATAATATATAACGATTAGTTTATATAAAATATAGAGTCGAAACGTTAATAACAAAACATTTAATTTAAAACAAAACAATGTTTGTATAATTACTTGATGGCCTTAAAAGTTAGAATATTACAAGCAACATAATTAATAACAAAAATAATACAATTCTTATTTTTTAATTTTATATAGTTGATATTCCATTGTATTATAGTTTATAATATGTTTATTATTATTATTTGCTTGTAAAATTTTACAAATCCCTTTTGGTATATGTGAGACTTTCTATGGCATTCTAAAAAAATCTTATGTAGGATTAACATGGGAACTTGTATAGCGTAGTTTTTTTACTGTAGCAGATCTCTTACAGTCTTTCTCAAGAAAGATTTCTTGCCTTCTTGTCGGGTTCTGTTGTAGTATGTCAGTCAGTAATGTTTTGTACCACTAGATTTAGGTGAGTCATGACAATTTTCGTTAATGATCCGTCTAGCTCTTTGTCAAATTATTTGTTTGTTGTGATATAAAAAATATATTCCTGAGTATTTGTTTGATGGTTTTCAATTCGTTTCCAATTTAATCTTTACCCCGTCTATTATAGCATTTCAATTGGATATTAAATTTTGTCAAATGTCAAAAAGAACATCTTTTTGAAATAGCTCTTCCTTTTCAATAAGATGTTGTACATATGCTCTCCACAACATTGAAGCGTCCGTGCGGTAAATGTACAACGATGAACCCGCTCAAGCAATAAAATATTTTACAACATAAATAAGACAGCACATCTCAAGTTTTAAGACCTTAAGAAAATAATAGTAGTGCCAAAATTAAGCTAAATTTACACTAAAGGACATGTCACAAAGTGTAGAAAATAATGAAACACAAAATACAAAAACGCAAACATTGTCCTACCCTCAGGTTAAAGAATTTATTAAATCTCATTATCAGAATAGATTAAAACAGCAAAACGTTGGAATGGTTTTCATAGATGCTTCAATATTTGCATAACATTTCAGATTTTTCAAAATAAAAATTAGTAGAACCAGTTACAAATAAACGATTTTCTAAGAAGTGATTATTTCTTAAGGTTATACTTCTGTAATAAAATGTCACCAATTACGGTAACAAGACTGTATGTCACCGTTGGGTTATTTATATACATGTTAGCTGTCTGTCGTGGTATTCAGTCAAATGCCAGTGTCCATATATATGCTATATGACTTAATAATTTGTGATTTTAACTGAACTTTAAATTTACTATTTATCCGTTAAAATACAATAAGTATGATCGTTAAATTTGTTACGTCGGGTAGGAATTTAAAGAGTCCTTTGCTAGCTCAAACTTGAAGAGTGATGAAAAAAAAAAAAAGAAATGGACTTTAGAATTTTGTTATTGTAGTATTTTGAATAATTGAATATTATATAATGGAAATCATGAAGTTGGAAAGGCTAAGCTTTCATCAAGCAATATTTACAATAAGAAGAACCTATCGTCTAACGCAAGAATAAGACATTACAAAACGGTCATAAAACCAGTAATCTTATAAGGAATGGAGACAACATGTCTCCCTAACCTGGGAAAATACTGAAAATAGGGAGAAGGCATTCTTGGCCCAAGGAAACACAGGAAGGCTACAGGTTAAAACCCAACTAGGAAATCTAGAGGAAGATAAATGACCAAGAAACCTAAATCAGAATCAGAAGACTGAGATTCTACGGGCACATGATGAGAATGAACCAAAGCAGACTAAACAAGAAACTATTTGACAGAATACGTGAATGAATACAAGAGCGTAAGAGGACATGTGAAGCAAATTAGAGAGGAAACAAAAAATTGAAAATAACAGACAAAGACTGCCTGTATAGAGAACATGTTCTTGCGGCAAATAAAGAAAAATGGAAGGATACTACGTGGTCAGAAGAGATGAAGAAAAAATTATGAGAAGATACTGGAAGAGAAGAAAAGCAAAAATGAGAAGGGAAAAGTAGTCCTTAAAAGGTGTTCCGCAAAAAAAAAAATATTGAAACAAAATATACAAATATATAAATTAGAAAAAAAAAGAAGTTAATCAAACTATTTCAATAATTAAAATTAAGGTTTAGCAAAGAAAAATATATATTTATCAACGTGGGTGATGATAGGGCCCCTGCTAAGTGTATGACCTTATGGAGGTAGGTTCGAAAGTGGGTGCGTCGCCCACCTTGTCCTTATGGAGGATGATCCAACATTGGTTGTAGTCTCAGCAGGTTAACTATTTACATAAAAAAAAAAAAATTAATTGCAACAACTTTAGAGGGTGGGGAGGGAACTGTTTAACTGCAGCGCCAATTTTTATTCTTTAAATATGTGATATCTTGCTTCCAGTACTAGATAGATCATTTTTACGCCTTTTTGAAGTGGAAATTCTCCGTTTAAAATCATCTTACCCTCATGGTAAGGATGAAAAAAAATCGTAAATTCTTTTATTAAAAAAAAAAACATATTTAAAGACGAAAACAACCTCTAAAGAAAAAAAAAATTGTAGTCTGTTGAGTAGGTCAATGGTAGATCTAGCTGAAAAAAAAGAACTTTTTTCCTCTGTATCTGTTTAATACACTATTTATTTGTAATATTAGCTCTAAGGCTGCTAGGAGTATTAAGAGGTGTCAGATTTTTTGTTTTTAGTTAAAACATAAGTGGAATAAAATAATGACTCATGTTGTAGATCGGAGTTAGACTCAGTCGATAATTTTTTTTTTTGTCTGAGTGAATTGTAATCAAAATTTACTAAAATTGGCTTCAGACGTGAAGCTTGCAATACCTTCTTATAAGGAAGTGTTGTTCAGAGGTGAAATTTAACAATTAAGCTATAGCGATTTATATAATTTTCTAATATAAAAAAAAATATGTCTCCACCATTGTAATGTGAAATATAGTCTTTTTCATCGAGTTTCAGAATATCCTAGCTTTGATTAGCTAACTTTTTTTTTTCAAAGAGGTTGGGAAAAGAGAAATGTTTGAATTGTGAAGACTGAAATCTTTAAATAGTAAAGAATCTAATTTTAGTTGTGTTGATGAATAAATTTCAAATCTGCTATTCGAAGGATGCTTCCCACATTTTGCTGCTTGGACGATCGTTGGTAAAATTATCGGTGAAAAGTGGAGTTTAAATTGTTTCTTAAGGAGTATGACAAAATGAAAATAAAATAATAGAAGATATGTATAAATATATATGAAAAATAGTGAGGTTGATAGAAATCTTGTTAATTCCTCAAATTTTTCAAGTTATATAAGTATTTTACATACGACTTTTTGTTATTTTATTGTTCTTATAGTCATGTCCTAAAGTAAAAAAATTTTTTTTTTAAAGAATTTTCTTAACTGTTTAAGAATACACTAAAATGTACATAATAAAAATCAAGATTAATAAATAAAACATTACGTACAATTAATATTTTTTTGATAATTTGTATTATAAATAACTAATAACTGTCCAATACTTGGATATTGATCAAGAGTGAAATTTTTAAAAAAATATTGGATTATCTCTCTTGGAAGTCTGGTGAGTCAATTCTTTTAAAATTTTTTGAGGTTTATTACTTCCATCATTTTCAATAAATTATTATTTATTTATTTATTCATTAACAATTGTACAACGTTTCGGGACCACTGTCCCATATTCATGCACTATAAAAAACCTATAACAATAATAAAAACTATATAACACCAATCTTCTACTTTATATATTTTATTTTATACAATAAAAGTCTAAGATAAGATATCTAGAAGCTATATACATAACAAAAAACATACAAAACACAGTAAACTATAAAACTGACACTAAACACTTAAACACACATTACGCAGATATTATAAATAGACTTAAAATAAAAAGATAAAAATCAGATAAAATAAACAGGTTTATGTGAAAAATAAATAATCACTAAGTTTATAATAAATAAAAAACAGGGAGGTAACCAAAACAGCACACTGGACATGAGATAAGGTCCAAAGAGATAGTAAAAAATATAGAAAGATAGCTGTGCCACAGAGAAGTGAAGATGCACAAATTGAGGACATGATTTCCCATATGAAATGACATAAACCTGTTTATTTTATCTGATTTTTATCTTTTTATTATAAGTCTATTTATAATATCTGCGTAATGTGTGTTTAAGTGTTTAGTGTCACTTTTATAGTTTACTGGGTTTTGTATGTTTTTTGTTATGTATATAGTTTCTAGATATCTTATCTTAGACTTTTATTGTATAAAATAAAATATATAAAGTAGAAGATTGGTGTTATATAGTTTTTATTATTGTTATAGGTTTTTTATAGTGCATGAATATGGGACAGTGGTCCCGAAACGTTGTACAATTGTTAATGAATAAATAATAATTTATTGAAAATGATGGAAGTAATAAACCTCAAAAAATTTTAAAAGAAAAAAAATATTATTTATCTGACTATGAGAACAATAAAAGAAACGTTGCCTAAATATAGTTGTTTTATGAGTGACTATTGCTCAAGATCCACAAATATATATCATAAACAATCAAGAGAATAATATATAAATATTATTATTATTACAAATTAAATTTGTGATATTGATCTAAAATTGTTCATTTGTTGACATTTTAACCATCCATAAGAAGTTAAGATAATTCATGGCTTCCTTAAAAGGAATATTCCTTATCTAAAAAGGAAGGAATATTCCTTCCTCGGATGATCCTATCCCGAAAAGTAATGTATTTTGAAATAGCTATTTCTTTGATCTCATCCTTTTTTTTTTCTTTTTTTTTAGATGACACAAGACTTTCAAAGAAAGAAGCAGGTAAGCAATCAATAGATATAACTGGTAGCTTGCATTAACTTATATTGTTTATCCTGTTAATGTATACATATATTAATTTAAAAGTTAGTAAATTCATATTATAGATTAAATTGGCGTGTTGCGTTGTTTCATAAATATAAATATACTGACATATGCATTAATTGTAGATATAAAATGTATTACTGATAATCAAATAGTATTTAAAACAGTAATGAATAAGAAATACTTAGGGTTTAAAAAAAAACCGACATTTTAGAAAACCAGTTTTCGAATAGTAATTTTTCCATAAAACCGGTTTTAACCGGTTTCGAATTTTTATAAAAAAAATTGTTTGCTTGAATATTTTGTAATTCGAATAAAAAATTTTAACAGAAAATTTAGAGTGATTAAAAGCAGTTTTTGACTGAAATTATTTA
>NW_027106164.1:108398-123013 GCF_000696795.3 Halyomorpha halys | reverse complement strand
TATATATATATGTGTGTGTGTGTGTATATATAAAATAAATTAAGAAAATTGACTCAAGATTCCATAGGCGTACTGGACTTATTCAACATTTTAGCCATAATCTAATGTTCTACGTCAAATATAAAAATGTATGTAATTAAAAATCAGATAAAAAATAATATATTGATGAATTAAATACAATAGAATGATTGAAAATTATCGGGATCACCGATATATTGTTATAGTGCATATATTCGGATAGAGATAGATTCCCTATATCGCCCGCATATCCCTAGATCCTTTATAGGGTTAACGAAACTTGAACATAATTTTAACTTGAATAAATCTAATTATGGTCCCATTGATAATTACTTAAGGGCTAAAACGTAGAGAGAAAAAATAAAGAAAGTTTAGGGAAAAAAATCCAAAGGAGTTGTACTTTAAATTATTTAATGTTTTAATTTCATATATTTTTTTCTTAAAGAAAATATAAGAGTTTGGGTAGCAAAAGGAGATAATACTAAATTTGAAAATTTCTTATGAAACGCCAAAAATAAGCTTATTAATATTTTTAACTACAAATAATTCCTTATTATTCGTCAAGTATTTTTTTAAAACCACATGAGGTGTATATATATTTTTAAAGTATCGTAATGCTATCCCAAATAACAAATAATTGAATAAATTTAAATAAATTGGATTTATCCATTTTTGAAAAAAAAAATAAATAAATCTATGGCAATTAAAAATATTTGGTATTTTATTTATTAAACTATATAATAATAATAATAAATGATGAATAAGAAATTACGTTAAAAAAGTCAAATTTTATATAATTTATAATAAGCACAAAAAAGTAATTATTATATTTCTTTCTAGAAATGAAGTCTCAACAAAAAATTAAAAAAAAAAGAGAAATAAATAAATTATGTATTAACAATATATATTTTTAAATATTTAAAAAATGATTAATTTCACACTTAATATATTATGTTAATTTTGTGGGAAACGAGGGAAAACCGTAGGTAAATATCGACTTGGGGACGGAATTGATCGAAGCTGCGTATAAAAAGTAATCTATGACAAATGGTCACTATTATTCTTTCTACCTTTACTACCCCTGTCCTTATTAAGTGGAACCGGAGACTGCTCTATCTATTCTTTCGTTATTCTCTCTTTTCTTCATTCTCTACCATCTCCCATTATCGCAGCTCGGAACAATGTCCACGCTAGAAGGTTGTTTGTTCTATGTAGTAGAAGCGTTTTCTTTTTACGCTTACTGATACTATTGTCTAACTGATATTACAGTGGAATATCAAAGTTTGTATACTTCATGTATATTTTCAACGGTTATCTAAATACACATTACTTCAAACGGGTTTATTTTATTCTGCCCCCTTAGCACAACCCTACTCTTCTGAGCAAAAATGAAGCCAAGGAGTGGGGAGTTGGCCACGCCCCCGAATCTCAGGTTCGTGTTAACATAAAATGGAATTTTCCATATTAATGTAATTAGAGAGAAATGCTTTATTTAGCAATCCTGCCCAAATACATTAGGTTGCTACAGTACACAGCATACTTTTTCCTTCTACAATCAATTCTCGTCTAGACACTAAATACAAATATTAAAATTTTTTTTTCTATTTCCAATTTCATTCCATTTGACAATTTTATTTCATTTAATCGACAAATTTATTCTCCTAATTAAATCTCTCCGACTCTCCCCAGTTGTCCGCTACCCACGTTAGATCGGTTAAACAAATTAAAGGCATTTGTTTGATAGCAAAGTAAAATCAAACCAAAGACATAATATTCACAGCAGTAGATCAATTTACAGAAAAACAACCAATATACAGATTTAAAAAAACAAAACAAAAAGTTAGTTAAAAGAAATAAATTAATGAATAAAAATCGTTCGTTACTGTGGAGATATGTGAAGTAAATATAATTTGTTGTAAGTGTTATAATTTGGTTCATCAACAATGAAAATCAATCTCTCTTGAATGAGATCTGAATTGGCAAATTCTAGATTATTTCTCTGTTTTATTCAAATTAAAACATTTGAAAGCGAATCTTAAAAATCCGAAAATATTTTTACTTTTCTGAAGTGTAAGGACTAGATATAAAATTAAATCGACTAATTTTTTTGTAACATGATAATTTTTCAATTAATGTTTTCCCAGAACAGTTATTGAAAAATAATTAATTTTAAGTTAGATACAAGTAAATAAATATTTTTTAGTTTTAATATAACACATATTAATTATTTGTTTGATAGTGGATAATAATAATTAAAACACAACTTTCTTTGATCCTTTTACTCTCGTAAAATATCAACAACATTATAAACTTTTAATATATCAATGTTAGATTTATAAAATTATATATTTATTAAAAATAAATCTGTATCGCTACGACCCATGAATGGTCAGGGAGGCAGTACTTGGCAAGTAACTACTGTTACTAGACCAATGGTTTTGCAAGAAGGTGGTTTGATCAGAATCTCGCTCCACCGTCAGAATTTTCCCCAAATACAAGTACCCACTTTATGAAGCTAAGTGGACCTCGATTAAAATAAATACTATGATTATATAATAAATATTTATTTTATAATATTTTAAAAGAAACTGTTGGGATATGTTTTTTATAAATATTTGTTTTTTTTTTTAAGATCAATTGACTTGGGAACTAGCCTGCATTGCGAAAATCTATTTTAATTAATTTGTCAATTCAATTATAAGGTATGTTAGAAGGCATATTACTGTTAAGTGTGAGTGAAGTTTATGCCAATTAAATGACAATTTTGTGTTGTCTGTTTGATAATGCCCTGAAGGTCGAAACGTGGGAGAGTTTGAAAACGAAGTTGAGAATAAAAGAGTCAAAGAAAATTGTGTTTTGATTAAATATTTGTTTTTTATATAATTATGAAAGCTATTTATTTAAAAAAATAAAACAAACAACATGGAATACAACTTTAGCCTTCGTTCTATTCGTCTTTTTTTTAAAATCTGTATTTCATGTATTAATGAAACATTTGTATCATTTATTTTCGAAAGTGAAATGTTGTGGGAATGTGATCTTAGTGATGAAGTTGTTGGTCTTTACTTTTTTTTTTTATTCTTAGATAATAAACTGGTGTTAATTTTGACTTTCACTTATCTATATATGGAGTATATAGTAAGGAGTATTTCAATCATAAAAAAATGTTAATGCATCAATAAAAAATTGAAAATAATTATATTTTGGTTTATTATTTAGATTAACTATCTATTAAATGTAGATATGACGGGACAGCGGTAGCAGCGTGGTAACGCGCTTGTCTACCAACCCCACAGGTTGTCAGATCGAATCCCGATCCCACCCGGACCTTTTTCAAGCATAAAATAATGCAACTTACAACCTCTCCCCGGGCATTTGTGAGGCCCGTTAGCCAATGAGTGGCACTAAAAAAATAGGCATGGGAGTGACGAACCCACCCTACTAAAAAACCAAGTCAAGAAACGCGACTTAGGCCTCAATGGTCCGTTGCCCATTTAATAATAATAATAATCTATTATATGTGGAAATGACATAACAAATGTCTTATCTGTCCTCTCTCAAGACTAAAATAAGTTTATAACAAAAAGTGACTGATAATTAACAGGAATAATAAAAAAACGAATGCCAAGAACAAACTAAGGTTCATTAACTGTACAACTATGACTTGTATGCATGTTCCTAATTCCTAACCTACATGCCTTTGGAGCCCTTTAAGCCCGTCTTTTGTCCTTCGCTTGGCCAGATGGCTTACTTCCTCGAATATAACCAACCCTTCGTCCAAGATTCTATTAACACCTAGATTCTATAAATGTGTGAACTAAAGCTATAGATACAGACATGACATTGTCGTCTGTTTGCCAACTTTGTATTGTTGCCTGTCAAATTATTACCAAGTTAGATTATTTCATGAATGAAATTAGTTACGGTCACTACATCTTCATAGGGATGACGTATGAGGAAGTCTTTATGCTATGATTCCAATTAGGACTATTGTTAGATTCGTCTATTTTCCTCTTTCTAAAGGAATTCTTAATCTTCTTACTGCCTTTTCCGTTTCCTAAAATGTATTTTATTTTTCTTTATATTGTTCTGTCTTTTCCTCCGCTTGTTTACCTATTTAGTATTAAGCTAATGTAAAGAAAAAATAATGTTACGGCACGTGCTGTAATAATTTTCACTTACCATCCAACTTTAAGTTTATATTATAACTTCTTTCAAGTTCGACACTTCTCTATTACTAAAGACGGTAGTACATATACTAACTACACTTATATTTATCTGCTAGGAATAAATATTACTGTTACAATGTTTGAATGTTTGTAATGACAATAGGCAAAAAGTTAAGGCAGTATCCTTTACAAGAACTTTAACGCGAAAAAATTGTTTTCTTCTTTATTGAACTATCAAATTAGATTATATTTTATGTTTATTAATTATTATTATTATTTTTGCTAATAATGAGGGATAACCAGTTATTTCAGATAAACTAATTAAAGGAAGCTTTTTCGAAAATTCGGCATTTATGCTTAGTCAGACTATCTCATGAGGAAAGGACATAGCTGATATTAAATACCGCTTGAAATTACATTGACGAGTTTAATCAAAATCCTTTGAACCGTTTTCGGGGAAATTAACTAATCTATGCCAATTAAAAGTAAACCAATACTAAATAAAGCAAGAGTGAATTCTCTACACTTTTTACTCTATACTGGCTATATGTCCGAGGCATCGTTAAAGAAGAATCGCTTGTAGTTTAATGGGGTATAGTCCAAATAAGGACATGGTAGAGATCACGGTGAAAAATTTTAGTAAAGTCCAGACAATAACAATTTGCTCATTATGAATTTAAAATTGTTTACCTTAATTTTCTTCCTTAAATATAAAAACTATAAATTAACGTCACAAAGTTTAAATTCGTAGTCAGGACTTTAAAATACACAAAAGATCAATTTTCAGAATTTCTCTAAAAGTTTCAAGAAAAACCTGTTTTTAATTCCCATTTGACTGGAGTTTTTTTCCTTATTATGTCTCAATACAAAAATGAAGAGTCTTAACATACATATAATTAGTATCAAAATTTAAGGTAATTTAGACTTATTTAATTTAGTATAAAATGTATACTACAATTCATTTTATGAGTTGTGTGAGAGGCCTCTGGTTTGGATCTCGCGGAACAATACTAGATAGAACAAGGAGCTTCTTAGAAGGCCTAGGTGTTAGCATTAGGGATATTGCGATGATAGCAGAAAATATTATTTTGAACTCCCTGAGGATCATACATCATCACCTGCATGAAAATTAGCTCTAGATTATTCATTATTTTTTCTATTTATTTATTTTAGTCGGTAGACCTGTTGATTTGTGTGTTTTAACTTATTTGTTCATTAAATTATTTTATTATTATTTTTTATTTATCTATCTTTTTTGTTTGACTTATGTATCCAATCTAGTAATTCTTTTAACCATTTTTTTTATTATACTTTTCTTTAAATCTATGTAGTAGTTTTGTTTTGGTAAAATGTATTTATTTGTCTGTTTTACTGTAAACTGATCTAGAACTATGATTAATATTTCTCTGGCTTGATTTTAAATCGCTGTCTAATGGTGAATTTGATTAGCGGGTCACTGGGGAGGATCTGAGAGAGGGAATTCGGGAGAGTGAATTTGTTGATTAAATGAAACAAAAATTGTGAAATAGAAGGGACAAGAAAGGGAAAGAAAAAAAGGAATACATTGGAATATTTGTATTTAGTGTGTAGAATTGATTGTAAAGGAAAACTGAGAAAAAAAAAATGTTTTCTTTCTACTTTATTATATCATGTTAAAATATGTAATTTATATAGTATGCTACGTAATGTAGCAACCCGATGTATTTGGGCAGCATGAATGAATAAAGCGTTTTTCTCCCTCTAATCTTTTCACTTTCTTCAGACTAGTTATTGTAGTTTTAATAAATAAATTTTATGCAATTTTAGTCTCAAAACAATTTTTATTTCTAATTCTTCTTTTTTAAAAATTATATTTAGATTGTCCTTGAGGATGTCAGACTTAGCCGAAACGTCGGACTTATAATGAAATATAAATTGTTTTGAGATTAAAATCGGATAAAATTTATTTATTTAAGCAATTACAATTCACTTTAATATGAAATGTTTCTTACGAGTACTTGCTCCTAAACAATGCCTCTGACAAAAACCATTATAGACTACAAAGTGTATTAAACTATTGGGTTATATTACATTAGTAAATGTTAATCGGCATAGAACTGTTTATTGGTTCATTTTAATAAGAATACAGTTCTTGATTAGTACAACTGAAAGGTTGGAACATAATACTTTTTTCAATTTAGAAATTATCATAGTTTGTTTGTTTTTTGCTGGCAGAATTTTGTGAGCAAATGAATGTGATTTGTGGAGGCTCGAATCTGGTACAGGTTCATGCGTACAATGGAGTCAAAATTAATAATGATGGGAGATTGGATTCCGAGATAAACCACCACATGGGGAAAGCAACATTTGTGTACCACCATCTCCAAAACATAATAATCGGCAAAAGGGAAATGGAATTGAAAACTAAGATGACGGTGAGTAAACATGTCGCCGGTTCCAGTCCTGCCTAAGGAGGGTGATTTTTTTCAGTGGCAGCCCCACGAAATGGAAGACTTAATCCCCCACCATGGTTAGAATAGGTTGATCACCTCTGGATAACCCTCCCCCCACCGTATATTAGACAAGACCAAGAAAGGGGTCATAAAAAAAAGTAGATTTTTTCCCATTTCTCAGTGATATTTATAATTATAACCCTTTGAAAAATAATTAATAACAGAGATTTTCTTTTCAACGATAAATGAGAAATGTATCAGAACTTTACGCCGAGATCCAGGTCCTATTTGACTGAAGTTCCATTAATGTAGGGCGGTTGCTCCAAAAGTAAGGAATTTCATTCTTTTGGGGGGGGGGGGGAAAGGAAAACAAAATTTGATTTTTTTTTAACTGAAGGTCATTAAATTGAAATTTGAAACTAGCTCTCTAGAACATAGATGAACAATTTAAGACCTTCAAATTTTACATCGAGACCCTTTTTTCAGAGTTCTTCGTCCGCCTTGAAAAGTATGTAGTCGTTTTGCAGACACTATATATCACTTCTTAGCCATTGTTGTTCTTTAATATTTATCAGTTAATTTGCCCATTACTGAGCTGCCTCTGATCAACACAACACGGCTTATATTAGATCATACATCTAATCAGCAGACATGGCTGGTGAATAGGCAATGCAACTCCCAATGGAAGGACACGATATACTGATATGGTTCTGATTGCATTGCTTCACATAGACCGTCCAAACAGTGCAGTACTATCACTCCAGTCATAACCATCAAGTTGCTAATTACCTACTTAATTATTAACGCACGAATAAGTAATTAATATATTGGATTTTAATATCCTGTAATAATGTATGTAATTACATTATATTAGCATCGGTATTTACGAAGGCAATCCTGAAAAAAGAGGTAGAAATAAAAATTTAAGTTAATTTCATGTAATAGGTGTTTACGCCTGTCCGTGCCTTACTCCAGGTACACCGATTATAAAAATTTTGTTCAAATTAATGTGAAACAAGGGGGAGTTGAATTATGAGACTTATTTTTCTGTTTATGAATTAACATCCTGCTTTATATTTTATTTTATCAAGTATCGTTCCCTGAAGGGGCAAACTATTGGTTAGTTTTTTAGTTAAGTGAATAATTAATTATTTTATAATACGATACAAGAATAAATATCGCTAATCTGGTGGATATCGCCTGTGTCGGAATTCGCCTGGTGTTTGGAAAGACGTTGCTTCTCCCTCAGAGGCTGGCCAGTTAGTTATCGGCTCTGGCGTGGTAGTAGGGGCCAGTCAGGTCCTAGCTTAAATGGTGCATTGATAATTTAGTGCGGCATTGCAGTCTCCGGGCTCTTTTGGTACGCTTTTCTACGGGAAGCATCGAAAAATGAGACCCCTGACCCTGATTTTATACAAAATAAAAAAAAGTACGGATAAACCGAATTATATAAACCCGAAACTAACAGACACAGCAATGATTCGCTATTAATATATTTGATGATGTATATAGATTTATTAAACACTATTGAAACATTGATATCAATTAATATATAGATAAAGATATAAGATAGTAACTACAGTAACCTACAAAATTAACTTCAACATGTCTCAACCTATTCACACCAAATTTGGCAGTGGTTTAGGAGTTTATAAACTACACCAAAGGGCTCAAACAAAATCTAATTAGACAAATTAGATCTGGGGCTATAAAATATAATGTTTTTCTTTATTTGAAACTAATATTACTAAACCATCAAATTCCTCCAGAATCCAATCCTTACAGTTCAAAATCCTTAATGCTCCTTACTTTGTCACAAATCAAATCATCCATCAGGACCTCAATGTTCCATATGTTGCCGATTTGGCCAGTACCAGATACCTATTATTCCTTCCATGATAAACTTCTCAACCACCCAAATCCACTTGTTTCTAACCTGGCTTCTCCTTCATTACCTAATAATCCTTCTAGGCGTCTGAAAAGAAGATGGCCTCGAGATCTTCTCCTCTAGAAATGTTATGTTAGAGTTCTATCAATGGGTAGATTCTCTGTATGTTTGTTTCATGTCACTATGTCACCTACAGCAAATTTACTTATTGTATATATGTTATACAGTTGTAAGTAACAATAAATAAATGATTAAAAAAATTAGATATAACAATAATATAATATCTTAATATCAATATACTAATTGAATACAACGATAATAACCAACTTGGACCCCATACGTTTCTATTCTAACTAAACACAAGCTAATATATAGTTAATGCTAACTTATGGACTAACTAAAAATCAAATTTGAAAGAAGCAAAACAATTTGTTTATTAGTTAATATGTCTCACGTTGGTCATGAGGCAGATATAGAGTTCTTTCAACTCAATCAAGCAAAATCGTTAGAATAAAAACCCAGTCTTCACCTATTGCTAGCAGCTACTTACCATGTACAACCATGTGGAGAATCTAACATGTTTGTATCATGTCACTATGTCATCTACAGCAAATTTACTTGTTGTATATATGAGTATACAGTTGTAAATAACAATAAATAAATTATTTTAAAAAAAACTAATAATTCACCATCATAAAACAGTAAATCTAAAATTGGTTATTTAGGTTAAAATAGGAGACATTCAACATTCTAACGGTTCTGTTATCATAAACATTGGATAAAATATGAACAATTATAAGAACAACTGTCACCGGAATGACACAAAAAATTCTGCAAATAAATCAATTTGAAAAAAAATTACTAATTTCTTTAAAAAATGATATTTGAGG
This sequence comes from Halyomorpha halys, assembly GCF_000696795.3. Classification (NCBI taxonomy): domain Eukaryota; kingdom Metazoa; phylum Arthropoda; class Insecta; order Hemiptera; family Pentatomidae; genus Halyomorpha; species Halyomorpha halys. Next base: position 113,616 of record NW_027106164.1, on the reverse strand, counting down.
GTTTCAGACGACGCTAAAAGAGAATATGATTTGCTCATTTCAAAAAAATAATTTTGTTATGTTTCCAACTTTACAGAAATCATTATTTTTTTTTTTATTTTCTAGTGAATAAAAAAAATAGTTAAAGAGGATAAGTAATATAAGTATATTTTTTCTTATTCATCAGAAAAAGACAAATCGATTGGTATATAATAACTATAAAATAAATGTATACTTTCTGAGCTACGCGCTAAAAATGCTTAATTTTGTTCATAATTTTTTTTTTTTACTCTAAATTCAGACCAGCCGATATTCATCCCGGGAAAACCCTGAACATATAGTTAAGAGGCCCATCACATTCGGATGAACGGTATGGCAGTGCATAAAGTACGAACAGATAAGTTTTTTTATATTGATTTTTATAATTAGATATACATCATCATGAAGATTGGCCATTTTCCTATTTTTAATACATAATCGCCATTTCCGTGGACGATTTTTTTTCAGGAGGCTGTTACAGCTTCTGTTATCTCATGTTATACCAATTCTTTGCCTGTCCTTGAGAAACATTTAGTACAAGAGCCTAAGAGGAGAAAAAAAAAAACAATTATTTCACCCCTATTTTTGATTGCTTTAATAAAAACTAGGTATAATTACTAGTCAAAATTGATGAGTCGACGAAATATAGGTAGAGGGAATAAAAAAAATGGCGACTGTATAAAGTGTTAAAAAAAATTAATTTTTTATTCGGAGCTCTATATTTTAACAACTACCAGCAACAATAGAAAATTCAAGAGGGTATCATTTAAAGTAGAGTAAATTTGCTAAAATGTAAGCCCTATTTACGTTCAATACTTCTCGAGATATAGCTTTTAAAAAGCAAAATTTCATAAAAATGTTGTATGGAACGTACTGAAGTATCAGTAGTTAGTTAATTTATTTTGAGAAATCTATATCTCAGGAACTATGTGACGTACATATATTAGCACTCAAATAAGTTTACTAAGCTGTAAAGTAGTTTATGACGTTTATTTTCGTAGGAGTAGTAGTTTTCATGAAATTTGCTAAAATAAATTCGGACAAATTTTCATTTGCCAAAATTATATTCATACGTTAATATCATAAAAACTACTACCCCTAGGAAGATAAGTGTCATAAACTACTTTATAGTAAGTCAAATTTTCTTTTTTTTGAGTGTTGGCAGACATATTTTCGTCTTATGGGTCTAGAGATGTAATTTATCAAAAATCCAACATTTTTTACGAACAATCAGAAATTAACATTTTGTGAGTTAATTTTGTCAAATATCTCAAAAACTACTACTCCTACAAAGATAAACATTATTGACTATTTTCTAGTAAAGTTAACTAGCTTTAATTTGAGCGCTGGCAGACATCTGTACGTCCTGAACGTTTCTGAAATAAAGTTTTTCACAAATAAAACTTATTGGCCAAACGACTATAATTCAATTTATTTTAGCAAATATCATGAAAACTACTATTCCTACGAAGGTAAAGGTCAGGAACTACTTTATAGTACCATTATTTATTTTTAATTTGAGTTCTAATAGACATTTGTACGTTGAATGGTTTTTGAGATATAGATTTCTCAAAATAGTATCACTAACTACTAATATTTTAGTACATTTTTATGAAATATTGCTTTTTAAAAGGCTATATATCTCGAGAACTATTGGACGTAAATAGGGCTAATATTTCAGAAAATTTACTCCTATTTTCTTTTAGATTTTCTAGTGTTGTTAGTTTTTAAGATATAGTGCTCCGACTGAAAAATTATTTTTTTTTTTTTTGGTTTTGAAACAGCCGCCATTTTTTATTCACCCTACCTATACTTGGGAGACCCATCAGTTTTGACTAGTAATTATACATAGTTTTCATTAAAGTAATAAAAAATTGGGGTGAGATAACTGCCTTTTTTCCTTCCCGCCTCTTGTACTAATTGAACCATTGTCGTCCACCTCTTGAAAGTTGAATTTCCTTTAGGCCAAATTTGGACTGGAATATTTGGAGGTGTGTGATAATATTCCACGTTTATTTCTTAACTTAAAATTGAAGTGATTTTAATAAGTTTAAAAATGAATTTCAGTCTTCATAATAGGAATTTAATACAAGTGTTTCCCTCATATCTCTTCAATTATGGACAAAATACAAGTTTTTCACAGAATTTTTGTTTTATACGTATACTTCCATACATTTAGAGAATATTTAGTGAGTTTAATATAACTGAAACAAGGTGGGATGAGTTTTTCATGTATTAATATTATACGAATAGGATAAGAAAAGTTGTTAATTGCAAGATTTTAGCTTTTAATAAACATTTTGTGATCTTACCACACGTTTTTCGTTTTTTTACTGCACGAAAATCCGGTCTATATTCAAAACCTATTTTTAAATTTATTTGTTAATGAACAATTAAGAAAAGATAATCAATAATCGTAAAATTTATTATATACTGACAGTAATAAAATTATATTTTACTCATGTCTCAATAAAAACGTTATAAAAGTTGATTGTTTCTTCCATCATAAATGTGCTAAATTTAATTCTCTCAGCGATGAGTGCAATGAGTGGGATTAACCATTAAATCCATTTATTCCATACGAATGCTGTTATGTTATATTCGTTTTATGATCCACCCGACTTGTTGGTCGGGTTCTTATTAGAAAATCAGGTTTTTGTATTTATGAAATTTCTCTTATTACTTAACGATGTTTATTACCAAACGTTATTTAATTAATAACTTCAGTTCATATCTTTAATTGAATTATTTAACAGGAAATTAACATGAAAAATAATAATTATCAAATATTAATAATAACGAGAAGCAGATAAGGATCTTACATTATATCCTAATTACCCTGAAGGATTTAACGATTTTATTGACTAACTCAAAATGATAACAATAATAAACTGAATTGATAGTTTATTACACTGATTTCTGGTCAGTTAGATAAAAAATACTAGTCATATGCTAAAAAATCATAAATATAAAAAGAAATTCTCAGGTTAGATAAGTATTATTGATCTAATTACGAAAATATACCGTTTGGAAGAAATTGTTAGAGATTAGGCATACCTAAAATTGTTGTAGAAGCCACTATATACAATCCAGTATTTTGTACGGAAGTAATATTCCTTCAATAACGGTAGTGCAAGATGGTGATTTGTTCAAAATAGATAATTGTAGATACTACCAGTATTTTATTAGCACATTGGGGTTAGATAGAACCTTACCTACTGATTCAGCGTCTCTGTTGTCAATACGATTATTCCGAAGTGGGAAAATAGGATTTACTTTCAATTATTTTTAAGGAAGTGACAAACTAAAAAAAGTAATTTTAAAAACATTTAATTAACGAGTTTTTATAAAACATGTAAGAAAAAAAATTTATTTTTGTGAGAAAAATAAAATATTTCCTGCGGTATTTCCCTTTTGGTCTATTGTTAATTAGTTCCAATAATTAACCTTTGTAATCGACAAAAAAAATTATAACCTCCTCTTCCTCTCTAAATTTAAAGTTTCATGTTTCAAGGTTGATAGAATCCAAAAATCTAAAAAAAAAAACCATTGTTCATGGTTTTTCAATGACTTTACTATTCTGATTTTTTCAAAAATTCACTAGCAAAATCAAAGGACACCACAGGATGATCTTCAGAACGCGTTATGATCGTGCGCCATATTATTACAAAGACAAATATTAAATGTTTTGGAATCATTATATGAAATTCGTAACAAAAATAATAGAAAAACAATCATAATATTTTTTTTTTTAATAGAAATTGCTACTGACTTAACATGTGGGTCACTCTTTATAAATTATTTGAGAGAGTGCCGTCAACTGTAAGACAGTTTCATCAGTCTCTACCTCTCTATCTTCATCACCCTCTCTCAACATATAATTTTTTGAACCTCCAAATTTTCAAGGCCACTGTTAACAAGTTTTACATCCTTATAATTAAGGCTACTCGTAGCCCTAGAGCAGCGGTTATTCTGTGCCCTTGGGATTGTCGGTTTTGAGATAAAGTAGTTAGCAAGACAGTGAGTGTATACATATTTGTTCTTTTATGTATACTTTGGTGATACAGGAAAAACATTTTCCATCATTACTAATACTTTCTTTTTTAATCAAATTTTGTTTATTGATAGGTATTAAAACATACCACAACCTTCGGTCATTAGTAATATTGATAAATGATCACGTTCATCTCACAATTAACCAAAAAATAATTAAAAATTAAAAAACAAATTACATATGAATAAATAAAAATAATAAAATTTATTTATATATAAAAATGAAAATAATCAAACTGTTTACATAAATAAATAAGGACAAAATAAAATGAGTAAAATGTTGAACTAATATAAAAGCACTAATCACATTTACACTATTACTAACAATGAAAGGAATATGGTCCGGGTGCGGTCAAAAATACTCTATATTATATTATAGTATATTCTACTATTTGAGTTTTTTTGACCGCACCCGGACCATATTCCTTTCATCTTTACACACGGTCAATCAATATCTTCCAGTATTACTAACAATATTTGCACTCTCGACCTGGAGATCCTCGAGCCCATTCTATCCTCTAGGCATAAGGGGTAGAGCAGTGCTCTTCGATATCCCAGCACAGCCCTCTCACCGCGTCACTGGTAATAAACCAATGGAGGCCGAGTAAGTTCCTTAAAGCCGCAAACACTCTACATAGTTCCGCTCATCTGGCTATTGCTAGAACTCTAATTGTCGAGTTTATTTTACAATAGGTTTCTTAGCTACTACTGTTTCAACCTTCAAGGTGGATTATAGCAATGAGTGGAACTGGATAAGGGCTGAACCAAAGGATTAGGATGATTAGAAATGATAATGGGAATTTTGAGAGTTTGGTTAGTATGAAGACAAGGATAAAAGAGATATGAATATCATGGTGTAGTGTTCTGTTAGAAAGACTGAAAGGATTATATACGTTTGATGTTCCTAAAGTTCAAGTCTATAGGTTAACATTGGTCTGAGGATAGAAATAAATTAGAAGTTTGATGTCTATTGTGAGATTATAAGTCCTGCTGAGTAGTCGGTGCAGTTGGTTGAATCGTCTTTAAGCTCTTGTGTTTGTTGGTTCCAGGCGTTTTTTTTTCTATAATGAATCCAAGATATCGTACTGAGTCTGAACTGGGTAAAGGAATGTTTAGTAGTGCTAGTAAAAACTTTGATGCTTTTGTT
>NW_027106164.1:86151-102659 GCF_000696795.3 Halyomorpha halys | reverse complement strand
GAAAATCTAATAAAACATTATTTTGTTGATCTGACTGAAGTTCGATCCGACAGGAAGCTTCACTCTCTTCTAGGAACCGAACTTACACAGAACAGTAGCACTATTGTTATCTTAGATCACAAGAGCAGACCGCGATGTGCACACTTCGAAATCTGGAAGAGAACTGGTTACCTTTTTTTAAGGAATTTAATACTATTTTGAACAGGTGGTAATAATGTTCCCGGTGAATTATCGTGTTCGAGCTATACGAGAAACTATTTTGTTTTATAGTTTATAAAAAGAGATGATGAAACTAATGGAAGGTGAAGAAGTTAGTAAGTAGTTCCAGCATCTCTTTTAAGAAGTTTCCGGTAGTTTCATAATTTCTATTTATGTACATTTTAACTCAGAATCTTGCCGCCTGCGCCGCTTGACTTCCACCAAGCTAGGTGTGTCTTATGTTTTATTATCTTTATTTTATCGCCATCTCCTTCTCTATTCTTTTCTTATTTTTCTTTATCCACGTTATTTGTTTTGTTCACTAGATATAATTACTGTTATATTTTGTAATTACTTCTTTGTCTTACTTAACCCTAAAGTGTTCACAAGGGCTAGAGGCTTAGCACCGGTCCATTTTATCCATCCATTGGGTTGTAAAATAAGTTCGTAGTGTATTTTACTGACGATTTCAATAAAAACTTCAGATTCTTGTAAATATTTTTAATCAATAATATATGACCCATTTTGACCTATATCATGTTGCCATCTCTCAGGAAATTTTTTAATTCCGTCCTCCCAGAACTCAGATTTTTTGTGAACTTTTCTATGTGCGTTTGCAGTCCTCGAGTGAATTAAAGAGTTTCTCGTTTAGAAGGGCCCGAAAAAGTGAAAATTTGTTGGGGCAAGGTCTGGTGAACAGGTTGGGTGGTGGATCACATCCCAGCTAAACTTCAATAATTTTTGCCAGGTCTACAAAGACGCTTTTACTGGACGCTTTTGTACTACCGCTGCCTTTAATCTAAGCATTTCTGCGATATCCCGTGTCGTGGAGTGAGGGTTGTCAGTGGCCAATCCTTGAACTTAGTCATCATTAACAGTTGAAGGACGACCCGATTGCTTTGCGTCATTCAAGTCAAAATTACCAATTCTGAACCACTTACAAACGGTGCTTTCTCCTAAGGCATCCTCGCCATAACCACTGTAAATTTTATTAAACCTCTGTACAGCGAATTTTCCTTTTCGGAATTTAAAGATCATCAAATGACGAAAATTTTGAGCAAACAAACTTAAAGATCTCGGTTAATGCTGATGCATAAAAGTACCTTAACTAATTCTTTTTTAGAATATGTAAACATTATTAACCAAGTAAACGTGAAGAGAGTGAAGTAAACAAAGAGAGGATTAAATTGATGTATTGAAAAACTCTACGAACTTATTTTACAACCCAAAAGTTCGACCATTCACCATTTTCTCCAATCGTGTCAGAGAATAGACCGATTTTCTTTTCCAACCAAACCTGGAGATGTAGTCCGTATACACTTGTATATTAAAACTTCACGCTTGCTTATCTTCTGGCCTGGCCCGGATTAACAACTTAATCTTTATTTTATCGGCCATTATATTCACATGACCAAATCATTTTAGTTGGCCCTGTCCTACTACCTCCCCGACTGGGATGGCTTCGAGGTCCTTCAGGATACTCTCATCTCAGGAACAAAAGTATAGCAATTATAACAATAATTAATTCTTTTAAAAACATTTAATCCAGCCAATACCGTACCAAACAAATCAGCTGAAGATCTAAAACCAAAACACTTCTCCAAATACTGGAATATTAGAATAGAAGATCAAAAACCTTTTGTTGACTGACAGATTAATCGATAAGAGGAACACAACTCCCTCGTTTACCTTCCAATGCTTTACAGAATTAAAAAAACAATGGAAATAACTTCGGAAATTTATTCAGATTAAAAACAAGCGCTATTGAAGAACTACAATGGTAGGCTTAACGAAAGGAAGAGGCGGTGTTTTGAAATGAAAAAAAAAATGGATCAGCATATGAGCTTATGAATGAAAATACACCAGAAGTGAAGAAAAGGAATCCTGATTTTTTTTTGTGTTTGCATTTTTGGGAATCTATTGAAGCAGGGGAGGGGGGACACATTATTTGTGAAATCTATCGCCATCGGTTCACAGGAGGGATAAAACTATTTTAGTACAAGCGATTTCTGAATTGCACCTTCCTAACACTGTACGCAAGTAAAGTTGATAATGGACCAAAATTAACAATGTAACAATGTTCTATTAGTAAATAAGTACTAATAGAGCTGTTATAATATTGTATATAATAGATTAATAATAATATTATAAGTAGCGATAAAAATGCAACAATAGTATAGTAATAGCAAAATATACTAATTTATTTAGTTGTAAGAACGGTGCATATTTCGGTCATATTAGCATTTGCTTTTAACCAATGATCTAATATGTTAAGCATAAGAAAGGGAAACGACATTTTTTTGTTTAACAATCAATATAAAGAATGAATTAATAAAAATGAATAAACATGTAAAAATACTAGAAAAGAAAATCACACCCTCCCTAATATACAGGGTGTCCTTTTTAGATGGTCTGGGTGAATCTTTTTTGATCGGATAACGTTATAAAAAGAAGAAAAAAAATGCGTATTTGATGTTTTTCAACCTAGTTCAAGATCCCGACTTGTATTTGAAAAAACAAACGAGGTGTCTCAGACATAAACTTTAAAATTCCTAAAGGGAACTTTTGACTTCCGATGCATCATTTTGATGGATTTTTTAAACTGAAATCCAGATGTTAAATCGTTCTATAAATTGAGACTTGAGAACTGTGGGCGGCGTTAGTTCGAATCCGGCTGGATGGTCGACTTTTTTCATTTCTGTTGTGGATCAGGAACGAAGAAAAATATATATATATAGGAAAACCTGACTTGTGTCGCCTGTCTAATTCGTATCTCACAAGTTGTCTTGTTGTCAGGAGTAAGTTATTAGTCCTCAGTCGAGTCTGAGACATTTTATATGTATTAGCCTCGATTGTAGGCGTCCTGTTAACGTTAATGTCTGAAATTGGGCGTTAGTGCAGTGTTGGAGGCTATCAATTCACCTCCGTGAGATGAATTCTGTCATTATCAACAATGCAAGTGTCTGACTGTAGTTGGTTTTAACTCTTTGTAAAGAAGAGTGCTTCACAACATGTCTCAGGGTACTACTCCGTCCTCCTATTCTCCATGGTAGCCTTACTTATCTTATCTTTAAAACATTCACTTGTGGCGAGTATATTAGTTGATGTACGGCACGTCACAATCATTATAATACCAATCAATCAAAGGGCATTATAATTCCAAAAATAATAGAAGTGAACTCTTCCCTTTCCTGTTCATCCCCTAAATCTCATAATTAGGCCCGGTCACATTTACTAATAGCGAACGGAGCAGTATTTGAAAAAAAAAAAAAGAAGTTAAATGGAGTAACATTAAAAAAGTGGCTAAAAATTTAAATCAGAGTTTATATCCTCTTAAAATTGCGACGGAAATCCAAAAAGTATATATATTGACTTTAGATATAAAACACCTCAGATATTTTAAACCTATACGAATATAAATATTTTACGAAAATAAGTATTCTAAAAAAAAATTTTAAAACAACTGCTAGAATTATAAAATATTTATAATAATATAGAGACAACAATGCATCACTGCTAAGAACACAAAACAAGATAACAACCATTATGTATAAAAGGAAGTACAAAATAACCATAATATAAGAAGATAAGTGATAATATAAGTACATAAGCAGAACTGCAGAAAAATGTATAGTATATATATGAATATGTGTGTATTAAAATACACAATACATTTTCTTCCAATGCTATTTAAATACCTATATTATCTGTTTACATTATACTTAATGATCTTATTTTCTAGTTGTTCTGTACTCCTGTACTTATCCCTGATGAACACCTGAAATACGGCCGAAACGTTGCCACTAATAAACAAGTATTACTTTTTTGTGTTCTGGGGCATACCCAGTATGCAGTATTTAGTGTAGTAAGCCATAGTAAATCATTTTAGCACGAAAAAAGCGAATGAATCAAAAATTTAAGAAAATTATAAATAATTGTAGCAGTGTTTTATTAGTTATTACAACTAAATAGTTATTAAAAAAACCGTTAAAAGTTATTTAGCCATTTACTAACGTAAGGAAAACGTTTTAAAAATATTTCATGAATCCCATTTTTTTGTTAATAATATCTTTAATTTGTAAAACTGAATACAAAAGCGTTTTAATGTAAACTCCATTGTTATTGATCTAACATCAGATAAACAAGGGTCGTATAGATCTATTCCAAAATATCCAGTTTTACGATGACAGATTATTCTTCACTGACACCCGAGTGTCAGCTCCGTAGATGTATCAATATTAAATCTTTATTCCGTTTTATCGGAAGCCCAAAGCATCAATAACAAAAAGAATAATAGAGGGTTAAAGAATATGATGTAATACTTTAAGGGACAAATTTTTTTTGTTTCAGGGATGTTCACTAAAGACCGAAATAAAATTTGCAGAATTTTTATAAATAATATTATTCACGTGTATTAAATACAGCATTTACTAGTTTTTTTTTGCAATGGCCTATTTGATCTACAATATTATACAATTGAGGTTTATCATCTTAAGATTTCACTTCCTAAAATCTCAATAATAAAAATTTCATTACTATTTACTAGCATAGTAATTTCACTTTTCACGTAGTGGCCACGCAGGAGTTCCTTTACTTATGGTTTAAAAAATAAAATAAAATAAAATGAGAGAGTGATGAGTGAGTGAGTGAGTGAGTGAAAAATTTCTCTTAAGAAGGAGTTGACAAATATTTAAAAAAAAAAAAATAATATTGCAAAAATTAATAGTTTAATATTAATGTGAAAAAAGAAACATAACAATTGTATACCTGAACTACATGGGCAAAAAAGAAAAAAAAAAGATCACTACTATCTTACAGATACCAAGCTCTAACCTGTGTAAATTACGGGATGGTGTATGTGTGTGTGGCTGGGGTTAGTCCTGGACAGATTTCGTCATCAGCTTGAATCAGGATTCACCCCGTTGGATATAATTGTCAATAAGGGCACTCAATTTATGAGTTGGTTGGATCCTGTAGGGCTCCCGAACCCACAGGGTCGACTCATGGCTACAGTAAAAGACTTAATAAATGTTTGCTACAGCCAGATTTGAACCCAGGTTCTTTAAGTTAGTAGTGCAGTACATTGCCACTCCGATATATACATAAAGTGAAGTCTCACTTATACGAAACATTCAGTTATGCGAAGAATTTCTCAATCCCCCGCAAAACCCCTGAATTATGTGTTTGTAATTATATTTATACGAAACTTAGTTATACGAAACATTCAGTTATACGAAGGAAAGTTTGGACCCGCTTTATGTACTATTAGTAAATTTTATTCAGTTCTATGAATTTTTGTTTCTTCCGTGGACAAAGGACGAAAAATACCGTCAAAAACGAAACAGTAAACAACTTTTTTCCGCGAATAAAATCCGGTCCCAATGACACTTTATGTTGATATTCTACTCCCTAATGTATAATAATAAGCTCGGACGATTCCGATTCAGATGACGAAGACCCTCTTCCATCTTTTGCAGGAGCTTTTGAAGCATTTGAAGTTGTAAAACGTTTTATATATGCGAAAGAAATTAGCGAGAAGGAATCTAACATCTTAACAGAATGCGAAAGAATGATGTATTCAGCCAAAAGCAACATGAAACAAACAAAGATATGACAATTTTTTTGTCAAAAATTAAAAAAAAATTGGATTAAAGATAAATTAAATTTGTATACAATAAATTTTTTTTTTTCACTTTACTTTATTTTTCTTTCAACTGCATACAACATACGTATATTGTACCTACTAATTACTTGTAACGTACCTACTAATTACGAGAAAAAAATTCTCAAAAATATACATACATGATATGTATTGCGTATTCACTTACACGAAATATTCACTTATACGAAGAGTTTTTGGTACCCCCTCATATTCGTATAACTGAGACTTCACTGTATTAAGAAGAAGGATTATTTTTTCTAGTTTATTTATAATCTTTTTATACTGATGGTTAATAAAAAATTGTCATTTCCTTTCTTATGACTGTTTGCTTATTGCATAAAAATGCAAATTTAAATATGACCGAAATGAGTAACGTAAAGAAATAAATTATTATATTTTGTATAGCTTTTAGGGAGGTTTAAAAAAACATTTATTAAAGGAAACACAATCTTTTATAACGGTTTATTAATAATGTCAAACAAGAAACATAACTATTATAGCTGAACTACTTCGGCAGAAGTGCCCTATAATAATATCTAATGATCGCATAGCCAATTAAAGGGGGAGAAAAGAGATACCTCTAGCTTACAGATATTTGCAACTTCTTTAGATCTTGCAATAATATTAACGTTTTTACGAGTAGCAAGTTCCAGCCTATGCAAATCACGTTACGGTGAGTGTAGCTAGGGCTAATCCAGGACAGATTAATTTAATCAAGATTCAGCCAATGGGAAATAATTGTTTCGCTTCCACTCGCTGTGGTTTAACTAGGCCTCCGCTAACCAGAATTATTTGGACTGAATCGAAAATCAGACCGCATCGAGTTGTCAATGTGATGTTTAGTGTGATTCATTTACAAAGTAACATCCATTCACATAGCTACCGTATACTTACCACATCCGTTAATAGTTATTTTTGAAGTTTATAAAATAATAGATTTAGTATACATTAAAAACAATGTACATATTTAATTATTTTAATTTTAAAGTATTTATTAAGTTCAGATACTTGCAGATGTATGGCGTTTCATCGAGAATGATTATTTACATAGTTAAAAACAACAAGTTATAGCAATAAATATTTAACTGGCGACGGAAATTTGTATTAATCCTAACCTTGGGAAATTATTGATTATAACCATAATTTTTAATTATTTTTTTATTATTATATTGAAGAGAATTAATACAATCTGCCACAAATTAAGGTCATGAAGTATTAGTGTTCAAATACTCATTCATAAAATATACATAGGAATATGAGAATAACATAAAAAAATAGAAAAACGAAACGTAAATGACAACAATAGTACTTACTGAGTTTAAAGAAAAAAAAATAAACTAATAATAATTAAGAAATATATAAATATGAGAAAATTCTATCTTTAATATATAATTAAAGTATGAATCTCTTTCTGGGCCCCCGGACATGTTGGTATTACAGGAAATGAGATGGCCGACAAAGCTGCTAGAGAAGCACTAGTACTTCAAGGTAGAACGACAACTATCTTAACTGCACAGGAACTTGCTCGCCCTTTAAAGGAATGCATAAATAAAAGATGACAGGCAATGTGGGATGAAGGTCCGCCCAGTAAGTTGAAATTTATAAAGAAATATGTGAAGTCCTGGATTACATCAACCCGAAGTAGACGCCGCGAAGAAGTAGCGATCACGCGACTCAGAATAGGGTATACCTGAATGACACACGTCCATCTCATATCAGAAGAGGCCCCTCCAAAATGTACGAAATGTAGTGGTAATCAAGCGTCAAGCACATTTTTGAAGAATGCTATCAATACAATTCACCTCTGAACCAGTTAGGGATACCAACAAATGTTCCAATGGCGTTGAGAAATGACAAATCCGTAATAGAAAGAGCCATTAAATTCCTCCATAAGACTAAACTAATAATCAGCCTTTAATTATAATTGTCGATTTATCTTGCTCTATTTACTAAAATTATCTAATTTTCACCATTCTTTCACCACTATCGTTACGATCTATTATTAAACAAATTATAATTGCCTAGCTAGATAATATTTCAAATCTCGCGAAAGGGAGTCCCACTGGTGCGGATCAGTACACCATACCAAAGGTATGACTGTGTGAAACAACTAGACCTTACCAAAACCAACAACCAACGGGCGTTGATGACCAGGCTGTTGAACGCCCTCTCAAAACAAACAAACAAAATATGAATCTACATAAAAAAGTAAATAAAATAGAACTGATCATGTAATTAAAAATATATATATAAAATTTATGTACAAGTAAAAAAAAAATTGAATTTAAGTAACAATGAAATACATTCACATCGGTATATATTTATAATATTCACATTCTGAAGGGTAACTCAGAGCTAAACCTTACCACCACCCCCGTGTGGAAGGTAAAACAGTGCTCCGAGAGATCCAAGCGCATCTCTCCAAGCCGCGTAACAGGTATTGAAAATCAATGGAGACTGAGTGAGAGCGTTTGAGCTGCATACACTCATGAATTGAGTGGAGTAGCTGGCCATTGCCAGAACAGTGATCCACTAAAGGTCTCGGGGCTTATGCCGTTTCAACCTCTGGAAAGAATTATAAGAATGTTTGTGATTGTGCCGCGGGATTAGGATGGCGAATAACATAATCATAACTAATAACGGTTTGATCGTTTATTGCTGAACACAAAATGTTTGTGGAAATTAACGATTCTGAGAAAATACTTTCTCTTGTCTTTCAATTGTTAGGAAGCAAACAAAAAATCTAGACAAACTTACAGTTAGTTACAGCTAATAACAAAATAATAAAAAAAAGGTCACGATGATTTGACAAATAGGAATTTATTTTAATTATCATGTTTTGACATCATTTCACATTTCAAGCGTTATAATGTTGGGTTGGCGATTTTGAGATTCCATCAATAGGTCATCATTCACTGCTAGCACACATGTTTCATTGACATATGTGGTGAGGACTGAGTTGGAACGGATTGGGATGTCAGCTTTGTAAACTGTGTTAAGAATCTGACCAACCATACAGTAGTACGAGGTACATACTGAGACAAGAGGGGTGATTAAGCACTATTGTGGTTTATATACTAATCTGTCTGTGAGATAGGATCAGATCATAAAAAAGTGGTGTACATTAAAACGTACTAACGGTCCGATTTTATTTTTTTAAAAATAATATCCAATAATATTTGTGAATTATATATGATTGATTTGTTTAGTGCTAAGAGCTACTTAACCTAGGTCTATTCTCATGTAAATTTTTATGAGAGTGATTTCATGACCACGAGTATGGCAGAAAATAAAATTCTGTCCGTCTAGCATAGCAAAATATTCCAGGCAATTATATCATATTGCTATGGTAATAATTAGTACAAGAGTAGTATTAATTAAAAAGAAACCAGGGGCCTAAATCGTTAATTGGCATAATCGTTCTTTCTATAGATAGTTTTTTCTCTTTTTCTTTTCAACCTCATGACAGTATCAAGAAACCTTTTGATGACCCTATTCATTTCACGCCTCTTTCATTCATCAATTTTCTTTCAATCTTTTACGGATTTCTTTATGTTGGTCTATTAGCTCCGAGTTCTACAAAGACAAGTTGCCAAAGATGTGCAGTCCAATCCAGGCCTTAAAAGGCTGCGCGTTATATGTTCAATATTTAGACCAATTTAGTTTGACTGCTTATGACAGTTTTACATACAACAATTTTCTATCTTGAGAAAAAACAAGTTTCAGATCAAAATCCCGTGATAGAGGAAAAATCGCTGATTTCCAGGTTCCAATGATTATTCTTTTTATCATTAGTCCGGATGACTTCCTCTGTTGGTCGTATCTTGGCAAAAATGGGATTTAAACAATTATTTTATTTTTTACTTTTTAGATAATTTAATTATCTTCTATTTATTTTGTTTTAATTCTTCGGAGTGATCAACTCCTTGAACCTCTTCTTTTCTTTACCTCTCTACGGCGGTATGCTTCTTCTGACATCTCATTTATTGGGACTATGCATAGTTCAATTACTAGTCTTCGTTAGAAACGAATTGTATGAACCGTTAGTAATAGTTGTTTTTGTCTTTGATAGAGTTTTTTTTTTATTAAGAATTATATTTTTTAATGACAAGGAGGCGAAATACAACGGTGTTATTTTTTTTCGTTAGTAATTCATGAACCCTTTCATGCAATCGATAATGTTGCGGCCAACACATGTTTAGTAATTGGTTCCAAACAATAAATAAATGTATCTCCAATATTTTTTGTTTTTTAATTTGAATCTTTGAATATTTTGTTTTACAGTTTATTATGTTCAATTATTTAAAATATAACAATAATAAAATTCAGCTATTCATTTATTTTATTTTTACTACTCTCCACGGTTGTGCTGGTATAGGTTCCTTTTGAACCCCTGCCCACCATAACAGACGTTTTTCCACCGTTCTCTTCATATAATTAAGATTAACCCTAGGGTGAAACATCACGTTATTTTAATTTTTTTAGAAAAATACCTCTTCAAAATTTTGAAATTTAGATTGCAAACAAAGAAATTTTCAATTTATGATATTGGATTATAGTGTTTATTGGTTCAATGTAATAAAAATAAATTAATGTTAGAATTGGACATGGAACATTTCATCTTACCCCAAATTATAAGATGGTCGGTAACTCAAGGGATTTGTAAGGCCAATACATCTTCCACGTGTAAAAAAAAAATCACTGATTGAGACCTTCTGACATAACACTTTCCAAAGCCTCATATGATGTAATTTCTTGTTATTTATCGGTGATACTGCATGTATGGTATGCGAGTTAAACAAGGTAGGTAGTCCAAATATTGCCCACCTAAGGTTTGAATAGCCGTAGCCCACTCAATATTCAATCAATCGGCCTCAAATTTGGCCTACAGGTAGAGCAATCTATTTTTTATATTGTTATCTAAATTATAATCAATCTGAATTGATAACGAAATCAATCAAGAAGGTTGTTTCAGATAAATTCTGGAAGTTCACCCAAACCACTATCGATCGCAAGAAAAAATTAAATTAAAATTGAACACAATTTAAATAATAAAAAAATGATTGCCGATGGTATTAATTTCCTATTATTAAATTTAGGAGGTTACTCTTCACATTCTTGGAGTTCAATGACATCCCCGCATCAGCAAAAATATGAATCCTTTGCTGTAGTTACGTTTTGTCAGATTAGTAGAATCGTTCTCCTACCCAATTCATTCCTTCTTTCTTCGCTTTCAATACATTTCTAGTTGCCCTTCTGTCCATTTTCCTCGTTCCTTAACTGACAAAGAAGTCATTTAAACGGAAAGAAACATCAAAACAATCAATTACCAACATCATACCATTGTTATGATAAAATAATTTGCTTGAGAACAACAGGAAACAAATAGTGTCGAAATATAACCTACCTAGGAATCCATAGGCAATATTAGGATGATCCCTGTTTTTCTTAAGTACTGTCTCTTCCTTAAAAAAACCCCAAAAATAAACCGAAATCGGAACAAAACCATAGTAATATCCTGAAAGTAGAAATCCTTAGCTATCGAAATCATCAACAGGTTGCCGGATAGCTGAAATATTTCATTCACAGGAAACATGAGAAATAGCACTTCACTTATGAATCGCAGAACCCGTTATTCCATAACATTCTGTTGTTATGTCTTTTCTACTTATAAAAACATATGTTAACTCAGCACTAGGCCATTATAGAACCCAGGCCATATTTGGGTCACTTACCTTTCTTAAATGAAAGATGTTTATAAATACGATCTGATTTGAATATCAAAGGGCAGAAGAAGAGAAAGGGGAAAGCCGATCTAAAAAAAGAAGGAGGTGCATCGTGCCTACCAGCGCTAGCCCGGGCTTAGGGGAAGCAGCTGCTAATCAGAAAGGCCTCCACAGAGCGCGCTGCCTCCGGAGAGGCTTTGTCGGAGGGAAGGTGAATAAGCTTCCTTCTTCCATTGCTAACTTTATCTTCAAACATCTTTGTCAAAAACACACAGGCAGAATGATTCGAGGAATAATAGCCTCAGGGATCGATGGTGTCTGTTTGCTCTTTTATTGGGTGCGGTCTAATTTTAGCTCCCCTTATTTGGATGTGGTTAAGGTGCGTCAGGAATATGCTTAAGCCATAGTGTTTGCTCCAGCGGTATATTATGTATTGCGGTAATATAATTGAAGTAGTTGTAAACACGCTGAAAACTATTATGCAATGTTTTTCATTTATTACATGCATATATTATATTATATTTGTTAAAACCAAATTAGTATTTTTTAAAAAACAAAAAAACAAACGCTTGAATATAAATATTTATTTGGTGAGGCCAACAATAGAACATAAAAAATATTATAAAACTTTATAAAAATAATAAATATAAATTAAAATAAAAAGCCTTTTAGATTAAATGAAATTAGATAACAAATAATGAAAAATAAGGAAAAATACATTATATTATAGCTTAATTGTGATGGTTTCTAATAATACATATTATACATGGTGAATAAAAAAAAATTATATTAAATGGAGAAATATTTAATGTGGTTGAGACTGTTAAATGGAGCATGACGTCACGTAACAGACCAGCTCAGCTCGTCACCGTTTTATTTTTTATGTTAGGTCACCTCTGATAGGTAAGATGCGATAAGTAAAGGTCCTTATGAAGGATTATCTACTCCGATAGTTCAGATGAATACATTTCTGTTTGTACTAGTAGCGTAGGCTAATGATGCGAGGATATATGAAGCTGCCTAAACTTTAGAAAGTTGTCAAAAGTGGGCCCACCTCTTTACTATTTAATCCATCCAGTATCTAAACTTCAGCTAAATTAATTAACACAATGATATTGAAGAATGCAGTGGACCATAATTACATCAATCACATTCAATAATCAAGATGTACTAAAACCAAAATGGCCGCAATAACATTTAATGAAGGCAGGCAGGGTCTGGCAATGCACTATAATAATCGTAATAAACAGTAAAAATATCCAAACAAACATAGCGTATGCAGACAGGGCTGGTTATGAATTATACTTAATGACTAACTAGCAAAAAATCATTTTAAAATAAAGATCGTCGGCCTGTTGCTAGGCGACGACTTTGCTTTTGTTAACCCTTTTTCAGCATCTGTTACTTTTACTCTTAATTATTTTAATAAAATAAATCGTAAATAAAGGTATCAAAATAGTAAAAGAAAACTATTTACTGTTAATTAACGTTTCACTCCACTTTATAGGGACTCAAATGTTAACTCAAACCAGTTGACAACTTTGTTTCTGACATCTGACAATCTTTACGAAGTTCTGCGAAGTCGGTTTAACAATACCCTACCAAGGTTTCGGGTTAACAATAAATAGTTTTCTTTTACTAGTTTAATGCTTTTATTGACTGCCAGATTGTAGGAAGATAGTCCGGGTATCTTCCTACAATCTACAATACGGTCAACTATCTTCTTCCAATAAAATAAATATGTTTGTTTTCAAATAAACTAAAATTCTAAGAAAATAATACAAACAAAAATAAATGTAATTAAATTAACTACTAATACTATTTAAAAAATTAATTATGAAACATGGCGTTCACTAAAATAAATACTTTATTATTTCATATTGATTATTAAAAAATGTCCATTTACTCGACTTCGTCTAGCGTTTTGGAAGCAAAGTCCAGTACTGAAATTGTTTTCCCTATCTTCCCTAATTTTGTTGGCAATTGAAGTATCTTGAATGAGACAAATGAGTACCTAGAAATTTATTTATTTTTTTCATGGAAACGAAATCTACCCAAATGGTTATAAAAACAAGCGTTATACTTATAAAAGATCAATATGGCACATCTTTGCTAATTGAAGTCATATATAAAGGAATTTTCTTTGGTTTTTAAGTTAAGGGAATGTTCTCATTTTTTTTTATTATCGTTTTTCTTTTAAGTTTGTAATATTACATTATGTCATATTTTAAGACACTGGTAATATGGATCATTCACACCATATTTTCTAATATATAAATTAAATGATAAAGAAATAAGAAATAGAAGAGAAAAAATTATAACAATAAATAAATTAAATGTAAAATAATATCTTGAATACAATCATTCCTATTTACAGCCTGGGGAACTCCGAACCGATCTCTCTTCATCCCCCCTCTTGTAGGGGAAAGGGAAAGACTTCAGATGATTGGGGTAATTGATTCCCTAGTAACCGCGTCACCTCTATTAAAAGCCAGTAGAGAATGAGTGAGGGCGCTAACTATATCATATTTCTAATAACTTTTTTTTAAAAATAAAATAACATAACAGTTAACATTATTGTTTCTTTTCTCATGCTTCATTAATACATGATATGGTATTAATGATAATGCAGCAGTATGAAACTTCAAATTAAACACCTAATTAATGTGAAATGGTAGTTAATAACTTATTAATGAGTATCTATGTTTGATACTGGTAACGATTTCCATAGAGCATCCATAAGTGACAAGAGACTCAGTTACCAAATAAAAAAAACATTGGCCAAATAATTTCGTAGCAAATCTCCGGACATTCGAGAAGTCGAGAGCTAAAATTAAGTGTTAAAAACTAAAATATTTGTTATTAATATTTTTTTAAGAATTTTTGGACCTAGGAGATTTCAACTGATAAATTGAAAGAAATCCCAATCAACTCCATTTTTTATTGTTAGAAATAGTGTTTTCAATTTAGCAATTAGAAAATTAATCATTTTGTTAAACAGCTTGCAAGCACTTGAAGAAACTAAATTTATTACTGTGGTAATTACATGTATAACTAATAATCCAATTATGAATGTTTTATTGATAAATTGAGCTTCGGAAACAGTTGATAACTAAATGCTAATTCAATATTTGACTTTGGAAATCACTTATCCCTTTGTATTTCTAAAACACATCAGGCATCTAATGTTGTTAACGCTTAGTGCCGCTATGCTAACATTTACAGAGCTGTTACCCTCCAGAACAGTGAATATGCTTAGGTCGTATTGGTTGATTTTATCGGGTGAAATAACACGAAAGGGCAATACATCACGATGATTTTATATATACAAAAGAAATATATCTTTTGTTATGTATTTGACTTGATGCAGTATTGGGCTTTAATTAATCTTACATACCCTTATGAATTATATATTTCATTGAATTTATATATTCATCTCTTCTGAAGAGTATTTTTCACAACTGTATATACTCGTATTTCAGGATTCAGTATGCCACGTTAAGTTTCTTGTAGAAAGGTAGTCCGGGTGGCGGTCAATAAAGGTATCAAATTTGTAAAAGAAAACTATTCATTGATTAGAGGAAGATAGTTAGGGTGGTGGCCAATAAAGGTATCAAAATAGTAAAAGAAAACTACTTCTTCTTAACCAACATTTCGCCCCACTTTGTAGGGCTTCTTCAGGGCTGTCTGATGGTAATAGAAAGCACAACTCAATTTCGATTTATAGTTTGCGTTTTCCTCAATCTATCCGTTTTAGAGACCTTTGAGTAAATAAAGAAATTCAATCATCAGTTTTTGCCATGAAGCTGCGATTATCTCTTGAACGGACAGACATATTTTATTCCTTCCTTTATTATTTACTTTGTAGGCTATCACTTCCCTCCCCACCAATACCGTCGTACTAAATCAGGCACCATGTACACCAAGTTAATGAACGCTATAGTATTTAACAGCTATTATTATAAACAGACTATCATTATAAACTTTAGACATATGGCACATCTCGACAGACACTGACTATAGAGGAAGTGATCTTTCCTTAGTATTCTACATCAATGTAAAAAAGAAAGGGTTGACACTTAGGCAGGTACAAGCTGTCATCTCACAATGGACTTGCATCAGTCTAACTATTTTATGTTTAACGTATGTAAAGTCAGTTTTCACGAGTCCTTAGGTCATGGTCCCTTACCCCCAATTTCTTGGAAGCCTGGCCACCCTTTTTCTAGTCACGCCTTTTTCTCCTCCTAGATATTTATTTTTGATTTTAATAGGCTCTCTAGGCTCCGCCTTATTTCCTAAATTACCTGATTGGTCCAAACCTCTTCTCATATTTCACTATTCTTCCTACCCCCTCTTCTCAAGTGTACATATATATTTCCTAGCACTAGATAGCTAAGGGAGAAACTCTGTATCAGTAAGAGTAACATGTAGTTCTTGAAAATATGTAAGAATAAAGTCATTTTAGTCTTCACTGATTTTTATGTTGTTTAATTCGCAGATGCACATGCTAAGTAGCTGCTACGCAATAGGTGAAGACTGGGTTTTTATTCTAACGATTTTGCTTGATTGGGTTGAAAGAACTCTCTGTCTGCCTCACGGTCAACATGAGGCATATTAACTAATAAACAAATTGTTTTGCTTCTTTCAAATTTGATTTTTGGTTAGTCCATAAGTTAATTAAGTATATATTAGCTTGTGTTAGTTAGAATTGGAACGTATGGGGCAAAGTTGGTTATTATCGTTCTGTTCCATTAGTATATTGATATTATATTATTGTTATATCTAATTTTTTAACCATTTATTTATTGTTACTTACAATTGTATAACATATATACAACAAGTAAAATTGCTGTAGGTGACATAGTGACATAAAACAAACATATGGAGAATCTACCCATTGATAGAACTCTTTTTTTTTTTTT
>NW_027106164.1:50017-85951 GCF_000696795.3 Halyomorpha halys | reverse complement strand
CATAATCAGACTATCTGTATGAAAAATAAATAAATAAAATAACATAATGATAAAATAATATATACAATATTTACAGAATCGACCTGAGGATCCCTGAGCCTACTCTATCCCCCACGTGTGAGGGGTAGAGCAGAGCTCAAGAGATCCCAGCGCATCCCTCTCGCCGCATCACTGGTAATGGGCCAGTAATAGAACTCTAATAACATTTCTAGAGGAGAGGTTCCCGAGGCCATCTTCTTTTCAGACACCTAGGAGGATTATTAGGTAATGAAGGAGAAGCCAGGTTAGAAACAAGTGGATTTGGGTGGTTGGAAGTTGTCCATGGAAGAAATGGTATCTGGTTCTGGCCAAATCGGCAACATATGGGACATTGAGGTCATGATGGATGACTTGATTTGTGACAAAGTAAGGAGCATTAAGGATGTTACGAAGAATTTTGGACTCAGCCTATTTATCTTCCCTCACGAAATAGTGGCAGGGCAGCCTGGCCAACTCGCTCATAGTGTTTGCTTATCCTCAAAGATGGCATTCACTCATTGTCCTCCTAACTCAACCATATGGTGAAGCAGACATTCTATTTTATTTTTCCTAGTTACCAATCGTTTTAAATCTATTTCATATACATAAGATCAGTAATAAGAAAATACTGTTTCTTGATCAATAAATATTACTATTCTAGCAACAAACAACCCCTTTGTCAATTTCTTGAGACTGGTATGTATTTATTAAATAAATCAAATGGTATCCTTGTTTATTCTCGACACTCTTTATTATATCTATAGTTCAACGTTTCGGCCATCCTCAAGGACAATCTTCAAGTATAAATTCTCACTTCACATCAAAATTTAAGCTTTCTTTATCTGATAGTGATAGTGTAGATTAATCAAAAATTAAAAGTTTTAAGAATTAATAAAGTTTTGAAAAAATAGGATGATTTTTACTTATAATTTATGACCTGGGCAGAATAGCCTGCAAAACATTTTTAAATTTTGATGTGAGGTGAGAATTTATATTTGAAGATTGGCCTTGAGGATGGTCGGATTGGCCGAAACGTAGGACAATTGATATGATAAAGAGTGTTGAGACCAAACAAGGATACTATTTGATAATTTTTATTTCCATAAAATAATATTACTTCACATAAGCTTAAAAAAAAAAAAACTACTTATATCCACTACTGAATATATTTCCGACTCATTTATGCAGCGTAGAACCGCAAACAATATTTTGGCAGGCTAACATAAGAAATAAAGCCTCTCTTTCTTTTTTCCCTGCCTCAAATATAAACCCCGCAAATAAAGAAAGGTACTTAATGTAAGTCATAACAAAAACGGAAGCCATAACACTCCATCAGCACCTCTAAACCATTTGGGCCTACTGCTGCTGAATGCCAAAATTTACTGTTATAGCAATGTGTTCCGCCGTAGTGAATATCATGTTCATACAAAATCAGGAAAATATTACAGTTTTATTTTGCTGTAGCCATCTGCCAGCACGTTGTTAAGCAGCATTGAGATAATCTATATCTGAATAATGATTTTGATAGCAGTCAAAATTATCTTTCGTACCTTTAGCAACGCTCAATCATTGTCAACATCTCGTCAAGGCATCCCTAGATACATAATGATGCATAATAACTTGTTTTGCAGACATATTGTTATTATTTAAAAAAAAAAAAAAAAGAAATAAAGAAGAAAAATCTAAAACGCAGATAGAGGATGTAAAATTAAAGTGTTTTTATGTGTGTATTTTTGTATATGAAGATTGGTTCAATGTTTTAAAAAATGTCTTCTTCATAATTTTTGTAACATTTAAATACTTCACTACTTTTTCTTATTCGCCAGTGCTTTTATATATACACTTTGAGTCAATAAGGATTCTATAATGAGGCGGCGTTTCGCAACTGTGTTGTTATCATTGTCCTATAATGAAAAAAAAAAAAACATTTTTTTAAAAAAAATAATTTCTATAAAATATAAATAATGTTAAATTATACTCTTTACATAGTAGTTTTTTTTATAATTAGTTGAAAAAATTATTTTTTTTTTTTAATATCAGTAGTTTTTTTTTTAATTGCAGGATAAAACAATGCAAATAACTAGGTAAATCTGATATAGTTTCGCAAATAGGTGATATTTAATAAGAATTTAAAGTTATAATTCAACAAATATTCACACCATGACAAGGATATAAATGCATTCAAATAAATGTAATAGATAAAAAAAAATGATAAATACAAAATATAAAAAAGTAAAAAAATAAATACAAAAAGTAATAAATATAAAACCTAAGAAACATAGAAATTGATAAATAAAAATTAATAAATAAAGGTGATAAATGAGAAATGTTACGAATATAAAAAGTATAATGTATTTTTTTTAATATTTAAGATCCATATCACAGCCCTCGAAGAATGGTGTCGTAATTCGAGGATTTAGATACATTCCAACAAATCCCATCAAATCTCCTTTACCCTTCGTCATAAATATACTCTTACCCCTGTCGAACAGATCCGCTACCTTGAACTACATTTGGACAAGCGATTAACCTGGAATCCTCACACAAGACTGAAAGACAAGAAACTGCACGTCGATTCGGACTATTACAGCACTCACTAGACAAACGGTCTAAACTTCCAATTCATTACAGAAGACTTATCTACATGTCAATAATAAGGCCAATCTGGACATATGGTGTTGAGCTTTGTGGTCCACTAAACCTTCGAATTCCTCTCGTATTCAATCCTTACAATCCAAAATCCTTCGTAAAATCCTCAATACTCCGTACTTTGTCACAAATACAATTATACATAAAGACCTTCAACTATGTAACCGATCTACCCCGAACCAGATATCACTCTTTCGATTATAAACTCCCTTTCTAACCTTCTATACCTATGCAAAATCTTTGAACTTGTTACCACCGGGTGAAAAGGGGTTGTTTGTTGCTAGAATAGTAATATTTTTGATCAATAAACAGTATTTTCTTATTACTGATCTAAAGTCTATGAAATAGATTTAAACCGATTGGTAACTAGGAAAAATAAAATTGGATGTCTGCTTCGCCATATAGTTGAGTTAAGAGGACAATGAGTGAATGCCATCATTGAGGGTAAGCCAGCACTATCAAGGAGTTGGGCAGGCTGCCCTTCCACTAATTCGTGAGGGAAGATAAATACGCAGTGGCTATACTGCATTGCATACTGAATAACTAACCCTGAGTTGTTTACCTTTATTGTATAAATAATTACAGGATAGATGCGCTAAGATATAATATATGCATTGATTTATTATTATTATTAGAATTTTAATTTATCCAAAAAAACTTTGTTTTTGAGAAGTGGGTATATTAACTTATGATAGAAAACGACTTAATAGTAAATATACTCTATAAATTGTTTAGTCTTTTTTGTGTTATAGTTTACTTTTATCACCTTCATATTTATATTAAAATGAACTATTGCTAAACCTTAAATACTTTTTCAAGCTTTCTACAGCAGGCTCGAAAGTTTGATCTGGAGAATTTAAAAAGCTTGAGGGAAGTCAGAAAATAAATGAGAGTGAAGTTTTAAACAAGTATGATAAAACCAGCTCTTAGAAAAGTCAGATTTCTTATTCCTAACGAGCTTCAATACATCACAATGTAAAATTTTTACCTTCATAGGACAAGTAAAGAAGTTTCTTGAACTTTCATAATTTACAAATTATCTTATTAAACAGGCCTTTTTGTTCTGAATGTACTTCGGAGGGAAAGTTAGTGAGAAGTATAATTTTCAGGAACCAGCATTGTAAGTTTTTATTTAAGAAAATAAAAGAATTCTTTCTTTACGAAAATCTTAGATCGAGTTAAAATAAGGAAAATATTTATTTTTACGTCTTAGCCATTTTACTGGTATAAACGCCTATACTTCTTACCAAAATACCATGTGAAGCGTTCACAAATTATTATATAGAAAAGAAATAATATCGTAAATTAATTTTAAAATTATATGTCAATCATATACTATTCTTAAACTAAATTTGATTCAGGAAAAATCTGTCATAATATATATTGTTGTAAATTTTATTTTTTTATGATCTTATGAATGGTAGTTATAATAACAGAAATGATCTAAATTGTCGCAACCATCTATATTAAAACATAATCACTTTATAACACAATCTAAAATATTTTGACCAAATCATCTCCTTGCACAACCGTTGGTCTAGCAACAGTTCTTCAAAGTACTGAACCTACAATGGGTTGTAGCAGTACAGATTTTAATTTTTAATTTGAATAAATTTGAAGCAAAGATTCCAACTTGCTCCGGAGACTAGGAAACGTATAACTAAACTTATAACTATAATATAATATAAATAAACGCATAACTAAGTCTTTAAACTGAACAGTATCGCGTGGAATGGTTTAGATATTGTTAAACGTACATGTAGTTGAAGCAGTTGGTTGGGTGCTGCGGCGGGGTTTCTGACCGCACTTCCCCGACCGATTTGAATACTGTATGTAGCTGTAACTTAATGTATCATCCTCATTGGTGACGTTACGATTTATAACTGAGATTGGTCATCTCGTCGTAGCTTCCACCATTAATCTATGTCCTTTGTTATACCCTTCCAGAAAAAAAAATCATTTTTTTATGAATAATCCACAGCACATCTACTCTCTGAAGAATACCTGCGGACAGATTTTATTGACTATAACCAAAGCCTCCAGGCGGACACTTTACCCTATCGAGGATTATCTTCTATTAAAGGATAACTTATGCAGGACTTACTTTCTATTTCAGAATAACATATACAGGACTTATCTCCTATTAAAGGATATGCACTAAAAGTATTTTACAAGGCTCCTTAAGTTCATAACAATTTCCAGAGCATAATGATCTTTCCCTTCTATAAAAGGATGACATATAAAGGATTCACCTTCTATTAAACGATAACATATGCAGTAAACGTTTTTTTACAACGCTCCCGTTTATAACGATTTCCAGATAATAATGCTCTTTCCCTTCTATTAAAGGATAACATATACAGGACTTACCTTCTATTACAGAATAACATATACAGGACTTACTTTCTATTAAAGGATAACATATGCAGTAAAAGTTGGAAAATTGAAAACATTTTAGTATTTTTTTTTTTAAATTTCTATAACAAAGGAATCAAACTATACGACTAACATTTCCGGAATCTCAAAATCTAGACATGTAAAAATTTTCACTGAAATTCATTTCCTCCTGTATCAAGTTTTATTGTTCGGAAATTAAAACCTGCGACATGTGGTTCTCTAGTAGGTAGGAAACTGTTAGTGCTCTAAAAGAAGTTGTAAGAAAGACTCAAGACTTCTCTTTCTTACAACTTTTTAACTTGGATCAAGTCTTGAACCAGGTCTGAATCGTATATACTACTGTCAAAATTATGTCTGTTTATGATGTCAATATTTAGAATATTTATTATAGACATCGATATTATTAAATAAGAGTATTTATATAACCTCAAGTACTAAATGACAACTATAAGCCAGTGCTAATTTCCGAATTAACGTTAAAGAAATTAAGTTCTTTTCATTACCAAATATTTGAATATTTGATTGATATTATTGATATCAATAAATAATTATGTCAATAAATTGCTCATAGGTATTTGAAGTTATTGCTCGAATTTAAAAAAAAAAATTGAAACCTTGGTCCAATATTCTGTAAGAGGCATTCCTTAGATATATCATTGACTGTCATGGACAAGATGTGACCAAAAGAGGTTCCAGCCACAGATATCTTCAGGACATTGTCCTTTTACGACCGACTGAATCCAGTTTCTTTTCCCTAGCACGTCCCCGGGTGGATTAAGTTTGTCCACTGATAAGCTTAGTTCATCTGTCTTAAAAGAAGTCATTGTAAGTCCCATTCTCCTCGGTATTATCTTTCGCGGGACACCGCTCTCTTTCTGTAATAAACAAAGTTAAAGTTTATAATTCAGTAGTTATGACTAACAGTATGTTACTTTTAAAGCTAACTACTAAGAAGTTTTTTTTTCTAATTAACTTTTGTATTCTGTCGTTGTCATTTCAGGGACTAACAATTATAATTTATAATTCGGGATTATTTCTATGTACGTTATCTCATTAGATACATTAGATCTTATAAATTAAAATTTAAAATGCAACTTAAAAAAGAGAAAGAAACTAGATAAAAAAACATTTTTAGACATTTAAAACAGAACTATAATAATATAAAAATTATTTGATATTGCTAATAATCTTAACTTTACGAATTTCAAACAAAATATTAGTTAAATGAACAATTTTAGGTACATTAACATTTTTCTAATGAAAATATTATTAATAACATTTCAACGTAAATGCATTTTCAAACTGAGCCAAAGTATATGACAGCAATTATGTATTTTGATGTAGGAATAGTAATTATAATTATAAAATTACAGGGGGGGGGGAGATGCATCTTACGTATGTATATATTTAGATTTATATATTAATTATGGTATTTGTCTATTTAATAAAGGTAATAAGAAAAAAAAGACATTACATGACCTTAAAATATATATTTGATTAACTATGTATTAAAGAATTATACTTGTTGGTGTTAGGCGCAACAACAATACACAACTACTAACATCGTGATAGCGAGGATAAGCAATTGAATATAAACCAATTTTCACTTAGGATGATAGTTGCGCAATGGGCAAAGACAAATTGAAAAATCCATAATAAATAGTTCTATGTCTTTGCCAACCAACCCATTAGCTATATCAAACGACGGACAATATCAAATGAGGTCCTCTAAAGACTAACAACTGGCACATTTGACTTACAAATAGAGAAAACGAAATGGGATTGGTTGCACTCACTCTAGAAAGGTAAAGCTATTAAGCCTGGTCTAGATTTAGTTAAATAAAATGAAGAGTAACCTAGATTCATGCATAGGTTATATCGTATTCAGTGTAAACTAGATTAGTCGAAGTTTAATAGAGATCGATTGTACTTGGGGTTAAAGAATAAACGAGCCATTAGATTTCTCGAGCTATCTTGTTTTGTAAAGTAATTATTAATTGTGAAGTAAAAGTAGCGTTTAAAATAAAAGATTGATTGATTCATTTATACAGTTCAAAAGTATAAGAAATTAAATTATACACATGGTAAACCAGGAAGGTTTGACTTGGTATTGTTAAAAAAGGAAATATCCAGCCAAGAAATTAAGAAGTCTCTCGACCCTCTAAATTCTACTTATTGAGTCTAATAATAATAAATTCAGCAATAAAAACATATTTGTAAATCTAAAATGTTACCATAACGCCTACCTTTTAAAAAATACTTTTATTGGAATAATACAATCTTTCATACTCAATAGTATGAAATAATCTATGAATCCTAAGACCTTAATTCATAATACAGTTGGTATTCTACAGTTAATCTAAAGAAGATTATTTCCTCTTTCCAGAAGAACAAACGACCTTTCCCTAAAGTCTATTAGACCAGCAGGCTGCATAGTATATCTGGGTGTCACTCTTTACAGACACCTGACTCTAGCTCGCCACTGTAATAAGAAGATCAAGCAGGCTAGGTCCAAGTCATACAGCCTTAATCACCTACAAACTTCTCCTAAACTTTCTCTCCGCCACAAATTAATAACCTACAAGAGTGTACTCAGCCCAGCCCTGCTCTACGGAGCACCTATGCTCACTAACATAGCACCTTTAATGGCCGAGAAGCTCCGAGAGTTTCAGAGCGGTATAATGAGACGTATAGTAAGAAATACTTCACTTCAAAGACGGACCACATACATACGACATTCGAACTACCGACTGTGACAGAATTTATATCAAGGTGACTTAAAATTTTTTTACAGCCTTTAGTGCTGTACGGGCCCATTATTTAGGACACTAACACAGACAGGACGGCCACAAAGGAGGCAGACACACACTAACTGACTCAGGCTCGACTGAGTACAAGAAACTAAATTATATAAATCAACAAACTTGGTGAGCCCATCACCAACAGACTGACACAAAATACAGACTATTTCAAAATGATCAAATGTCCTCAACCTCTTTTAAAATGTACTACGAGTGCAGAAAAAGAGTCTACCCTGAACCCGTTTTCAACATGAATCAACACCATGCACCCATGGGGCTTAGAAGAAAAGAAAAAAATCATACTATATGTATAATTTAATTAGTATTAATTAAATACAAATAAATAATAATATAAACCACAACCATCTATGAAGATTCAGGGGTTCAGTTCTTAGTAAGGACATGCTAATCTTCTCTGTATCGTTCCAATTTTAGTATGTGTACCGCCGAAGCGATTACTACTTTCTCAGGAATTACTGTTTTAAGTACAACTATAGTAAAAGGAGGTGATTTTTTCCTCAATTAATGGCACTTACTTTATTAATTATCATTTTATGAATTACACAGGGGCAATTAACGATCTTTTAATTTTATTGAAGCTCAAAATGAATGCTGATAATAATACTACCGTTAACAGTGTTGCATATTTAGACTGTTGCACGAAAGAAATGCTAATTTTTAAAATATCATAAATACCTAAATATACAAAGCCACCGAAATGGACATTAAAATAATCGAAAATATGAACAAGGGCACACAGCGTTGATGGCTTTTGACTGAAGTGGCTGCGATCAGAGATTAAAGTAACGATTTCCAGGCTGAGTTGGTATAAACAAATAAACCAACTACGAGCCAGCACTTGATAGAAAAGAAAAATATTTGAAAATGGATAATACTAATGCTAAAATAATGTATAAATCAGCATAGGTTCGTAGATGAATTAAATTAATAAAAAAAAAACAAGTAAAATACAGAATTAAAATTAAGTTAGTAAAATAAATCACCTTGAACACATTCTATCCTGAATACCATATTTACATTTTGCCAAGGGAACCCTGAATCATATCTTTTCACCTACATGTCGATACCAAGGCAGGACTGCAGGATCCCAACGCCTCTCTCACAGCTGGGTCAAATTTGGAAGTTCAAAAATTTGGAAAGTACGAGATCAAGAATAAATGGAATCTTAAGGTCGTGATGAAGCGTCTTCTTTGTAACTTTTTTTGCAGTATTGGCTATTTTTTGAAGGACTTAAGGCTGAAATCTTTGGATATGGTTGATGAACAAAGGTTCATCCCCAACAGTTCTTGTCTATAGTTACAGATATGTTTCAGTACGGTAATATAGATCAATAATTTAGGTAGATAGCAATAGGTAATATGGGAATAGTATAAACTAGAAATAAAATAACAATTTTTCATTAATTTTCAATTAAAATATGAGAGTGTCTCCTCAGTAGTCTAAATATTTGGTCACATGGTCTATTCGTGTGTGGTCTGTTACGTCCTGTATATGGGTTTCATGTTAGTCTTTTGTCTAAAAGGAATCTAAGATCCCACCGACTTAATTGTATCGTTTTGATTTCCATCAATTTGAATTGTGTCGTTGAAAGTGTAATTAATTAACTTGGAACAAATGCATTCCCGACAGTTGAAAGGTTGAGAGTTTGAAAAATCACGCTTTTACACATTATGCCATATAATTTAATACCATATAAAAGTATATAATATGAATAGTAGGCATTGTTACTAGTGGGACATTAGCAAACCGCTTGATCTCATTGTTATTTAGTTACAAATTTTACAGTCACTACTCCCAACCTGAAACTACTGTCGCTAGGTTAAAAACTGTTTCGTGAAGATAATCTCTGATTCTATTTTATTTGAGCCAAATAAATTGTCAAATTAATTAGTTTTTTTTTTTGTAATGTTACTATTAAAATTCACTGCTACTTCTTGTTACTCCTTTTTTTTTTTTTTAATTTTTACCTAGACCATCTTATGTGATAAATTTTTGGTGTTTCAAAGATACTATTAGAAAAATAGTCCGATGGTCATTATTATTTTTTTTTTTAAATGTTACTCTTCACAAATAGTGGGAAAATGAAGAGTTTTCGTACTTTGAACTGTTTGTAGTTGATAGAACTGTTGATTTAGCTTTGTATCCAATAGGATGAAGGCTATCTAGTTGGTCAAATACCTCAGTTTGATAGGTCAACCATAAACAACTTTACAACAGGTCAAGCGAAAAAGCATAGTGGGGTTTAAAAGTGTAAAACTAGGAATCAAAGAAGATTAAAGATTAAAAACCTAAAATTTCAATTTCAGACATGAAGTAATAATCATTTACAATAAAAAAAGAAAAATATCTTTTAAACATTAATTTATAATTGAGAAAAAGATTATGTAATAAGACTGAGGGGCTGTGGAGTCGAGACGGCGCATGCGTCATATTGGATAATAAAATTAAACGTGTATTTCATATTAACTTTTGACTAAATGAAATTAAAATGGCGTGAATAGACAATATTATTGCAAAAGAAATAATTAAGTCAATCTGTAGCTTGATATCCCTCAAACCCACGTAGATACTTTCTCTTAATGAATCTAAAATGTTTATCAATGATTTTTTTTTATTCCTTGCTGCTTCGTTGAATTTCTGAGCCCAGGACAACCATGAAATGAAGGGGAGGTATTCCTATGGGGTATGAAGTATTAGAACTCAAGACTAGAGGAGCTACTCAATTTTTGTACTATGATGAAGAGCGTTTTTTTTTTCTACCTTCTTATTGCTACAGCTCTTTTAGATTCTCTAAACTTTTTACTGACCTTTTCTTTTTAATAGTTGCTACATTACATTACATCATCACTTTATGTACTGATAAGTATACAGGATTTTTTAAATATTTATTTATTGCTATTTACAGCTGTATATTATAATACATTTAGTAATCTGATCTAAGTTAAATTGGAGTGTTACAGGCGTGTAGAGAAACTACCCATTGATAGCACTCTAATGACATGTTACATTAGCTGGTCTCCTGGCCAGCTTCTTTTCAGGCACCTCGGAGGATTGTCAAGAATGGAAGAGGATGCAAGATTAGAAACTAGGGGGTTTGAGTGGTTAGAGAGTTTATAATGGAAGGAGTGATATCTGGTTCGGGCTAGATCGGTTACATAGGAAACATTAAGGTCTTTATGTATGATTTTATTCGTGACAAAGTAAGGAGCATTGAGGATTTTACGAAGGATTTTGGATTGGATACGAGAGGAATTCGAAGGTTTAGTGGAGCCCCAAAGCTCAACTCCGTATGTCCAGATTGGGCCAATTACAGTCATGTAGATCAGTCTTTTGTAATGTGTTGGAAGTTTAGACTATTTGTCTAGTAAGTGCTTTAAGAGTCGAAATCGACGTGCAGTTTCCTGTCTTTTCAGTCTGGTGTGAGGATTCCAGGTTAGTCGTTTGTCCAAATGTAGTCCAAGGTTCGACAGGGGTAATACAGGATTTAAGTCCAAAAAATGACGATGCTTATTAAAGTACATCGTCAGACTCAGAAAATAATTCTCCATAAAGGTATAAAGGATTGTACATTATGATAATATCCTAGACTGAATTGAACGATTAGGTTTTCATACAGAATCTTTTAACTTTATTTTTCGTCTCCTGAAAAATCAATAATATTGATTTAAATCTCAATCCTTATTCTTGTACTTATCTGTAGAGAATTAACCTATAAAGTTTCCTCACTGTAATACTGTACTTTCATAAAAAGTTATGCAAACAATATTTTAACATTCGTTTAAGTAAAATTTAACTCTCCAGGAACAAAGAGAATGACAATCATCATTAAAAATCTATACAAGTAAGAGGGTCTAGTGGTAAAAAAAATAAATAAGTAAAATACAAATTAAACTATTACTTATATTAATTACGTTTTTCTTGTTTTTGTGTTTGGAGTGTTTATGTCATTCATTAGGATCTGATGATCTGATAGAAACTTTATTGGTATATAAACTACAATTAACAATTCATGAATATTTAATTGAACTAATTACTACACTAGATTAAACTAACAGACCGACGGATCTAATATAACCTAAGAGATGTAGGGTTTCCTTATTCATACACATCTGGAAGTGCTGACTGCAGCTGTACCGATGAGGGTTGGTTTTGCAACACCGCAATTACAACACAATTGTCAACAATTGAAAAATTTAAAAAATATTAATATAATCAAACTTCCTGAAAAGAAAATCCAGAATACAAAAGGTAAGGTTAACATTATATAAATATATGTGAAAACAAAATAATATACAAATGAAATAAAAGAGTAAATAAAATTGTGTAAATATAAAATAGACAATGATAAAAATATTAAAAAACTACACAAACTACTAGGTTAAAATGAAAAGTAGTTTTCTATTTTTCTTACTACCTAATTTTTATTTTAACCTAATAATGTGCATATTTTTTTATATTATTATCTTTGTCTATTTTATATTTATACTATTTTAATTATTCTTTTCTTTCATTTGTATATTATTTTGTTTTCACATATATTTTTATAATTTTTACCCTACCTTAATTTACGTTTTATAATTTAACCTATAATGTAAAAATATTTTTACTTGTTTTTGTATCAGTTTAGCCCAGATGAAGCTCTATAAAGTGGGGCGAAGCGTAAGCAAATAAATAGTTTTAACTATTTTTGTTTTCTTGTGACAGCACCCCTGGCCATCTTCATAATTAAAATTAACGTTTAAAAAAGAAAAAAAGTCTTTATTTCACCGTGGGTGATTGATAGGGACCCTGCTGTTGGTAGGTTGTTTATGTCCTCCTTTATGTGAAGGTAGGTTCGAAAGAGGGTGCGTCTGCCTGCCATGTCCTCACGGAGGATGAGCCAACTTTAATTGTAGTCCACCCATCGTGGCGAAAACTGATCCAGCCGAAGGAGATGGCCAGACTACTTAGTTAGAACAGACGCTTGGACTGTATGTACTCACCGTGTGGCTCTAAGGTGCCACACTGTAATTCTTACGTCCGTCTTATAAAAAACAATAGAGAGTGGATTTGTTTTGTCTTTTATAACATCTGTTGCATAATCGATTACTAATTATATGTTAGTTGAAACACCTATTCTTCTATTACAATATAAATAAATTTCCTGCTAGAATTGATTTAGAAATGGCTTGTTAAATTCTAATTATCATTATAATTCTGGAATTGATATTTTCTGCCTTAAAGAAGAAGGGGAAACGAATGATCATTATTAACAAAATTTAAATAAATTATTTAACTTCCAGAAGTTTCACTTCTATCGGTCAGTCCATATTACTTATAAGATACTGTCAATTTTTTTTTTTTTTTTTATAAAACTTTGAAAACTGAAAGTCTCAAGTTTAAACTAATGACTAGCACCTCCAAATAACATTATTAATTTTCAGAACATCTCCACAATTTTCCAGATAAAAGTACCATAGGCCTGGACTAACACCTTATAGAGTATGTGGAGAGGATTATTTATCTTCGGCCACAATCACTGTCCGAGAAGATTTACGGCTCTGAGCTTATATTAGGTATTTATATTGACAATGTTTATGATAGGTCTAATATGTGATCTAAAGAAAATATGTGCGTGTATTTTATAGATATCATTCAAATATCAAAGGAAGCATCAAATCTTAACGAGTCACGGCACTGAGGTTATGTAGTATATGCAATACTCATAACTTTTGAGAAATTGCATATACGTGACTTGAAGGGGCTCTTTTATCGATATCGTCGTGATAAAATGCTTTAATAAAGTGCGAAAAATTTAACTATGCAATTTTTACAATAAAAATAAATATGTCAACGCATTTATAGAGAAATCTTGCATGTTTATTAATGTATAGTTCGGCAGACAGTGCTTTATGGGCCTTCCATGTTCATGCATTTATTGAAATCATTTCGGTATAATTCTTCAATTGTTGAAGACAATTTTCTACTGAAGAAGAAAACAACAAAAATTTATGATAAGGTAAAAATATTAAAAATTGAAGAACAAGCAAATTTCATTGATTGCCGAGAATATTTTAACAAATTTATTCCAAGTTCGATTCCTCGCAGTTAGTACAATATCATCAGGCATAGAATAGACTTAATAAATTTTTAGCTTTTAATATATTCAAATAGATCACCCCATGAGTAGTAGTAATAAGAAATATTTAAATTTCATGTAACTATTATAGATATACAGTAGAAGGTAATAGGAAGAGCACCGTTACTGCTTACCAACAGAATTTGGCAGCCAAAATTCCCATGATTATACGGCGTAAGAGAAAAACTATAATTTACAGCTTATAAATTTAATCATTTATTTATTGTTATTTATAACTGTATAACATATATACAACAAGTAAATTTGCTCTAGGTGAGATAGTGACATGATACAAACATGTGGAGAATCTACCCATTGATAGAACTCCAAGCTTATAAATTAAGTTTAAATATATATTTTCCCATAAATAAAAGGAAGATGGTCCAGGTACGGTAAAAAAAAAAAAAAATAAAAAAAAAATAAACTCAAATAGTAATTAAAATGTCGAGGTGGGTTCCTTTCTTTCTGATTCTGCTTGTCCAGAAGGCGTCGACAAGGCGTGTTCAGTTTATAAAGATAAGATAGTTGACAAGGAAGATGATTAGATTGGATAAGACTAACAGCTTACAATCGCTATATAACAAAGGATGGTAACTTTGTCCTACCGGGTACTATTCCGATAAACACGAGGGAGGTATGTAGACCTAGAGGGTAGCTAGCCGCCAGAGCCTACGAAGGATAGCAAAGTAGAAAGATGATAATAAAGTAACAACTTTTTAGAAATAAAGATCGGCTATAAACCGAAACTATCTCAAGTAGAAGAAGTGGATCAGTTATCAATTAAGGTTTTTTTGTTTTTTTCGCACCCCCCTAAAATTTAAATTAGTTTCTTATATGGTGAGATGTGCCATATGTACTGGCTTTTGTGATACCTTTGATTGCCTTTAGGCATTATAAGGTAGGAGAAAGTCTTAATTAAGGATGTAGGCTTGATTGGCTTACGCCAGTTGATTATTGGAGCGGGGAGGGGCCGTTCCGCTGGTGGATATCAATTAAGGGTTCTTTAAGGCCCTTATTTATAGGCCTAGTGCATACGGCAGTGACCGAGAAGCGGTCTTATCTTATCTGCTTGAGGTAGTTTCGTGCGCTATTTTGGTATCGTTTATTTATTATTTTATGGACATTGCTAATTAATATGTAAACAAATGAATAATATGTAAAAATAACAATATGTTTCTATAAAAGAAAATAATATATAAATTTGAAAGATTCGGTGAGGCTCGAGGTGCTGCGCTTTAGTGCATTGGAGCTGAACTTCTTGCTTCTCTTGCTACAAAACTATTTGATGTAAGTCAACGTTTCACTCCACTTTTCAGGGCTGCATAATGGCTAAGAGAGATAAAAGAAACTAAAATAAAGTAACAAAGTAGGAGAATAGGTAACATGAAATTTTAAAAAAAACTAAGATGTAGCTAAATATTATTTGAAATATGTAAAAATTTATATAAAAATGAACAAAGTAAATAAAAAGAAGCGCTACAGTACAAAGTATAAATAAACATTAATGGAATTGTTAAAAAGGTATTGGACCATTCATGAAAACGGAAATAATAACAAATAAATAAGTAGATAGATTAAAATATAAAAACCCTTAAAGATGGAAATAGGGGAATAAGAATAAAAGTCAAGAAAAAAGGAAAATAATGAGAGATAGGAAGAATTAGGATAAAGAAAACAAACTCCCTTAGGCAATTGAATCAGCAACTTGATTACAACTGCTGCTGGAAATTCATGAAATTTCGGTAATCAAATACAAAGCCTCTTTAAATGTCCTGAGCCCTAGATGTTAATGGACTTTATTAGCTATTCTTAGAAGGCTTTATTTAAGTATAGCACCTTTATTTTCCTTCTTTGTAAAAAAAGAAGTGGGGTTGTTCAGGAACGCAACAAAGTATGCCTGAAATACAAAATGGAGTTTATTGCCAGGTCATTTCACCCATAAATGGAAAGGCCTTGTAAAAACACCTAATTTGACTCGTTATTTTTTTGGAGATGATTATATCTCCTTTTCTTTTTATTGTAATTTATAAATTTATAGTGTGATAAAGTTTAAATTTAAATATGATTGCATTTACCATGGTACTAGTAGTCTTGTTTCTTTTTTCAGAGCATCGTATTTAGTGTTGATTATTTTTAAGTAAAGATTGAAACAAAAACAGTTTATATTTATATATTAGATTGAAATCAAATAATTTAACGTCAACTAGGATAACTCAGATTTAAATAAACAAAGTATCAGTATTCAAAAATATTTGGTTGAACCATGACCTAAGCAAATAAATGTACTTGACCTAACTTCCCAGATGTACACTTAGAATCAATGATTTTTGTCGACGCCAAACATTTAAATACATAAAAAATGTAAAGTACCCTGTTTTACGACCGAGTGTCTACATTCATGAAATACAATAAATAAATAATTTGGATAAATATGATTTAAAACTTATGTTATTCTGATACATATATAATTCACAATTTACTCTTTAAAATTCAGTGATTGA
Source organism: Halyomorpha halys (assembly GCF_000696795.3). Classification (NCBI taxonomy): domain Eukaryota; kingdom Metazoa; phylum Arthropoda; class Insecta; order Hemiptera; family Pentatomidae; genus Halyomorpha; species Halyomorpha halys. The sequence goes on along the minus strand of NW_027106164.1, from coordinate 69,446 downwards.
TCTTTTACTTTATTAAATAAAATAAAATGTTAATTTTTCTTTCCATTTACTTTTTTTAAATTTTTTTATCACGTACTGGCCACTATTCTATGTGCTTCTTTTCTTACCTTTTTATATTCCTCTAGATTTTTGAGGTTTTGTGGTGGTTCCATGATTTCCATGCTTCCAGCCTTTCCATAATGGCTTTTTCGCATTCTATGTTCTATTCTATATATTATATGTACTTTCTTCTTGTGGAAATTCCGTGGTGCCTCTCTTGCAACTCCTGTTAAATTGTGTGTCAATTCTTCCTAGATTTCAGTTTTTTTTTATTTTTTCTCTGTATTCCTTTTCTTCTACTAGAACTCCTCTGTCCACTGAAATTCCTTTTTTCCTAGGTTCAGTTCTGATAGTCTTTCTAGCAGGTATTAAATTCATATTAATTTGAGAAGGAAAGTGGTCTGATGTCACATTAAATGCTCTTTTCACTCCGATGTTTTGGACCTCTTTATAATTTTTCTTGGAGGATGCCACATGATCCAACTGATACCCCCCTAGGATGTAGTTAGGGGAAACACACGTCTTTTTCTTACTGCTTTTGCATTGTAGTGTGTTGATATGAGTTTTAAGTCACTGATTTTACATAGCTGTACCAGTCTTTCTGTGCTGCCCTACCCAAACTCCTCTTGTTTCTTTTTTTCCCCTATTTGCCCGTTGAAATCGCCAAGGAGGATGTTTACATGGTTTTGGGGGATTTTGTATCATATCTTTTTCCAGCATTTCTCAGAATTGTTCCACTTTCCCTGGGTTTTTTCTTATTATCTTCATTTATGGGGGCATGTGCGTTTATGATAGTGTATTTATTGTTGTTGGATTTTATTGTAAGTAATGGAGCAACCTCGAACTTACTCCCTTGAATTCCACCACTGTGTTCAGGAATTTTTTATCCACTACAAATGCCGTCCCAAGGTGAGGCATCCCTCTCATTATCTTCTAGCCTCGGGTCTTTTGAAGATTCTAAAACCATCCGACTCTTTGGTTTCTTGTTTCTGTGTACCTGGTTTCTTGTAGGCCCATTACTGATATTTTTAGTCTCTTTAGTTCTGTTGTGAGCTGTTTTAATTTTCCTACCCGAATTAGGGAGTTTATGTTGTATTTTCCAAAATAGTACTTGTTTTTTGGTCTGAACTTCTGCGTAGGGCACTTGTGGTGCTCCGATTCACCGTGTTTCAGCTTTTCACTGTAAGCCACCTTGGAATCCGATCGCCCGACTTTGTCTTCAAGGTAGTTACTTTTGGTGAGAAGCTTCTTCATAATATGAGAGTTTTTATTGTCAGGTTGCCCCGAATGAAACACAACTAGGATAGAAAGTCCTAGTGGGTTTGGTTTTAGTGCCTCTACCCCTAACCATCCCTTCCACAAGCCTTTACTTTCGGGAATAGGGTATCCAGCCGCACCACTTGGAGGCGCGCATTCCTCAAGAGTTTTGGATGGGAAAAAAAAATACTCTTAAGGATACCGAAACATAGCGGCCGTCATTTTACTTTATTAAATTAAATAAAAATACATATTTTTACTGATATTTCAGCAAATTTACTCTTCTTTAAATGACGTTCTCTTAGGTTTTCTTGTTGTTCCTACTTTTTAAGATATAGAGCTCCGAATGAAAAATTAGTTTCTTTTTTATCGCTTTCAAACAGCCGCCATTTTTATTTCTCCTACCTATACTTGGCAGACTCATCAATTATGACTATTAATTATACATAGTTTTAATTATACATTTAAGTAATCAAAAATTGGAGTGAGATAAATTGCCTTTTTTCTCCTCTTGTGCTCTTGCACTAAATGGAAAAACAGTTTTTTTCCATCGAACATCAGTAGATATTAGTGTTTACTTATCTTGATTACTGCTGGTACACATTCACCGTTCCTTTCTGAATCCTCAGTCAGGAATATTACGTTTAGCAAATTGATCGTAAATTCTTGGTAAAACTAATCTTTGATGGAGTAACTGATTTAATCTTTCTGACATTTAGCTTTTTTTCGAAAAGTAACTTTTATACTGAAATTTATAGAGACCTGTATTTACTACCACTAAATTTAAGTGTTTTATAAAGAATTTATTATAGATAATAATAATAATTTATTTTATTAGAAGTGATGGAGGATTAATATAAATTAAAAAAAAACACCAAATCTGGATTTTCAAGTATAAATTTGTAGCTTTTTAAACACGCCAAACGTTTAAATTTCTTCAAACCTATTTTGAAATTATTAATTAAACATTAACATTATGTAATCATATGTAATATAATACTGGAAATGAATAGCGTATATGTAACTGCAATGTTTGCAGTAACCTTCACTTACTACTCAACTGTTATTCAAGTTCACTGCTTTAATCTAACTTTCAAAGCCAGCTCCATCAAAGCAGCCTACTACAGTGCCCTACTTATATGTTTATAAATAGCAAAATAGCTAAATGTAGACCTTCATAAATTCAATATTAATTAAGGAGTGAGAAAATGAGAAATGGTTAGGCAAAGTCACGTAGAACCGAACGTGACGTAACCACTCTATTTAAAATAGCTATTTATACCCATAGTTTTTTTTATCCTCTTACATGCCTATTTCATATACATAATAATAATAATAATAAATAAGCCAGACTAAATAGAAAGGGTCTTCATTTTGATCTATGTTTTTATCATGTAGAAAAAAAATACAAAATACCTAAAAACAGATAATACCTGCACATATACAAGTAAATATAATGACCTATAATTCAAGTATTCCCGGGTTTCATTGTTTGGGGATATTACCTAAATTAATTATAATTTGTTATTATCGCTAGAATAGACTGTATTTGAAATAAAATTAACCATAGTGAACAAAATGAAATAAAACTTCTATTCTTGTAATAGCTATAAAACAATCGATTATAAGTATTTTTTCCAAAAGGATTTAGAAGATGGATAGTTGTTAGAATATAAATTAATTTTGACTATTGATAAAGAGCATAGATAAAATTAAAATCATGTTGCTTTTTAGAACAGTAGCAATAGTGGTGTTGCTTTTTGAGAAGGTGCTTAGATTCTATGGCTTAGATAGTATGGCTACAGATTCTACACTTCAATGTATTTACCACTAGAGGGCAGCACCTCTAAATCCCATAAATACTTACTCGAGGGGGCTTTCTCAAACAATGACAATACAAATGATAAACTTATTACTAAAATTTTGAATCCCCTAAAATATTAAACAACATATAAAATGTAACTGTCTCATTTTTTTATAGTAATTTTTAAGGAATTGGGCCAATGCAACAATATATTCGTCTAAACAATGAAAATTAATTTATTTGCACGTTTTAAACATTTTTTTTTATTGTATTTCCACGCAAAGTTTCATATATATTTTTTTCGTTTTACCTTTTTTCTATCCTAAGAGACCTTCCACGGCAAGGTAAATTTACCTTAATTTTTTTATCTGATATATTTCTAGTGGTAGAGCTCACCATTTTAATCAGCCTTAAATTCTAAAAGAAATAAATTCAAAATTCAAAATTATTTTTGAAATAACTGTTCCTAATTTAGTTAGACGTCGAAGCTTTTAGATTTCAGATTTCATTTTAGATATAGATAAGAAGTATCAAAATAATGTTTTAATATTTTAGTAAGTAATTCTATGATTTTTGGCAAATAAAGTATTTCTTCGAGATAAATGTATCAATTTTATATAAGAACTCTTAGTATTTTTGATTTTTTTTTTCCATTTTGTATTTATTTTGGTCTGTATATGTTGGTTTAGGTAAAATATTTACTCTGGAATTTTATATCTTCATTTATTTTATATTCTGAGACCTGATGTATTCTAAAATATTTTTAAATAGATTATATGAAAGTTATAGATAATTATTCTTAGATGTGATTGTCACTAATAACCCTTCACTCCTCCTTTTTCTTTTTTTCCCGGGGTGTACCTCAAGGTTCCTGTTTTCTATACCTTTATCAACAAAATTCAGATCTCTAATATACCGAGCATCACCTATACTCTGACGATATCCAAATTTATCTGTTCTTTGTTCCCGCTGAATACTCTAAATCCAACATTAAGCCAAGTGAACAGAATAATTTCCTGGCGACCCACAATGAGCTAAGACTAAAAACGAATAAAATAAAGATAAATCTTTATCCTCAAAAATACCCTTATCTCATTCCATACATGACTTAAAAACTTGGGAGTCACATATAACCAATCCCTCTTCTGGACACCACACATTTCTCGAATTCCCCGCCGAACCAAATCTATCTTTAAGAATTTCAATCGCCTCAGCTATCTTCTTCCACTTAAAATCCTTCCAATCTTGGTTTCCTCCTCTCTTTACCCTGCTTTGACCATAGCTGTTTGGTGAATGGTGGATTCTCGGGTGAACTGGAAATTAAACCTAAACGTCATTTGAACTCTATATGACTTCCTTTCAAGATCACAAGAGAAACACATATAACCAGATTTTATATTTTATGTTAATATAGTAATATTAAGCTACAATAATAGCTATATAAAATTTACTATGGCTTTACTATCATCCAATGTGTTCTACGTTCCACAATATTAAAGCTATTATTTATCCATTTAATTCAAATTTATTGCTAAAATAATAATTAAAAAATAGCTAATTATTGACTAAGTATTTACCCGAACTACTCTTATCAAACATTATTGGCAATCTTAATTAATGAGAAAAAAAATTCACCAAACCTAAAAAGATTGATTTTCTTTTGAGCTTCAAATCAAAAGAACCTAACTCTTTTGTAAGAGTTCCGTAGCAGAGAAATTTCCAATTCAGAATATTCTCCTACAATATTCGAAAATAACCATTTATTTCTCTGAAGTGAAGTCGCACAAAAGAATATACTTCTTCGCTATGATGGAGTAATGTATTACATAAGTATTATTTATTAAATATTTTACATTTTATTTTGAAGACCTGTCCAAAGCACGGTGGTATTAAGTAATACCTTTCATTAAGTGAGTGTTGGTATTGAATTTCTTAGAAAGGATTGAAAAAGTAGTCTTTGATGTGTTTTAGTCTCTTTTTCTTGATATGTGGATCTTCGGCCAAATGTCAGGACATAGTAGTGCTCTATGTAATCTGAGAATTGTAAAAGAAAACTGGAAGGCGGGTCGAAATTAATTTAATTAATTAGAAAGTTTTTAGTGGATCTGAAACTAAAAGTTTTAAAAATTAATGAAATAGTGACAAAATCGGGTGATTTTACTAAAATTTATAACCTCGGCAGAATAGCCTGCAAAAAGTTTTTAAATAATTGGATGTGAGGTGTAAACTTATATTTAAGATTGTCCTTGAGGATGACCGAATTGGCCGAAACGTTGCACTTTTAAAGAAATAATTAATAACGTAACTTTGATACTAATAAATTTATATTAACATAAAAACCAATTTTAAGAAGTTTAAAAAATTATATATAAATCCAATTTGGATAGTTGACAAAAACAAATATTTGATCCAAGGTTCTTTATGGCAATATGGACTTTTTACTAAAATTAAAATTTCCTAATACAAAACCAGGCCAATGCAATTTTATTTTTCATTTATTGATTAGTATTTCTAGATTCTTATTGAAAAAATAAATAGATATATAAATATTTGAAATAAAGATGTTGAAATGTAAGATAATAAATGTATTTTTTTAAAAATCCTAAATCCAAACCATTAACTACTTAAAAGATGTCTGGTACCTAATCCTACTACTGATAGAATTTTTGTCCCCCATAGTATTGGAGGGTTATTTAAGATTGATATGTCATATAAATATCCTTTTATTACAATGTTGAAAGTCCATGGAATTTCATTTGTTTATGCAATATAATTTAGTGAGGTATGTACTGAACCTTGGGGTTCTCCTACTGAGATATATTATGTCGTCGGTACAATGATAATCTGCAAATTCAACGATCTTGGGCATTTCTGCATTTTAACGTTGATTTCTATTCTCTTAGGAATACGAGTATGAAGACTCAACTGAATTTTGTGATACAAATAATTAAAGATGCAAATTCATTCAGTTCACAGTTATCGAAATTAGAAATTAAATGTTCAATAATAATTTAAACAATTTTTTAAAGAAATTTTCACTTTGACATTGCACCGACGATGTTAGTCAATATTTTAGTTTCTTTTAGAAACAAAAATATAACTATTTATTACTATTTTGGTGTTTTGAAAGCCTGGAAGGCAAATATTCTGTGAGGGGGCGGGCAGCCAATGCCAATGCCATCAGTACGTGAAGGTTTACACTAATTGAAATTTCATCCTCATAGATAGAATTTGAACCAGAACCGCACCTGACAGGAAAATGGTAACGTTAGGCCTATCATAGAGCTTCAGCTACAATGATGTCATAATAAAAATTAACCTTCTGATGAAAAATAAATAATCTATACAACAAATTCATTTAATTGCATTGATTTTATTATTTTTTTAAAATGTTACCTCAATTTAATTTTGAATTAATTGGCCTAAATTTATACTATAGTAGAACTTCCATTACCAGAAGCTTCTGAAAACGAATATCTCTCTTAAACAGGCAGTTTTATTTTCTCTAACGCCAAACCTATTGAAAAAATCTATTATTTAGTTCATTGTATTTATTTATTTTTTATTGACCTTTATTTACTCTCACCTTATTTAATTAGTTGTCCACCTCTTCGTCTGTATAATGTTTGTTTTTTATTTCTCTTATATCTACTTTTCTATTTTTACGTGCTGTTAAGACTCCTGTTTATTTTTCTTTTTTTTTTATTTGCACCTGTAAATGTACATTTACAACTAGCAAATGAGATATGCTATCGAGGCATGGAATGAGAGAGATAGCACCCAGTGGTGCATCCTCCTGACGTTAAGTAAATTATTTTATTAGCTGAGGAGATCCCGCATCCAACTCCCCTTCAACCTACGCCGAGTCACGTCAGCAATGTCATGTGTTGCCATCTGTCTTATAAATTTATTGAAATGTCCATGTAGCATGTTGTAAAACCGTTTGTAAGTCGTATGAATGTGGTCCGTTACAATCTGAATGCGTTGGTCAGTGTGAATGACGTTTGAAACGAATAGTGGTGAGTTCGTTGTCAGTCTTAAAAATTATGATTGAAAAGTTTGTATTTTCTGAATTAGTATCTTTTTAGCAGGTCCATTAATTTGGCAAGTAAGTTTTAGTAAGTAATTGTATTCGTTAATTTTCTGTCTGAGCGATAATTTAGAACGTCCGTGTAGTATAGAATATAATTGTTTCAGTCTGAAATTTAGCGTTTTACGTTTTGTCTTGACGTGTGGGCCCCATGTCAACCTTCTGTCATAGGTAAGTCCTAAATAAGTTACAGTGTTTGTTTGTGGTATTGGGTGTTGATGTAAACTGGAGGGAATATTTTGTGTCGAAGAGTAAATGAGACATGTTGTGACTTGTCGTGATTAATCTTAATTTTCCATCGTATGCACCATGTCCCTATATTGTTTAGACTATGTTGTAGTGTTAGTGTGGCCTGTAAAGAGTCTATGTTTTTCGAAATGATAGCAGTGTCATCTGCATGCGTCGCAGTTAGCATGTTGTCGTTTGTGAATATGAGGTACAGAAGTGGGGCCAGGATAGAACCTTGAGGGACACCTGCAAGTATTGGTTTCATTGATGAGTTCACTGAGCTTTGTCGGACAGAAAAGAAAGGGTCTTAAAGAAATGATTGTAAAATTAAATATATATTTATTTTAAATCTAATACTTATTGTGGTACATCTTTTTATATATTTGTTCACTTATTTTTACATCAATTTTAACCCCACCATTGTTTACTTTATTGTCATCTTATTATCTTACATTGTCAATATGTTTTTAGTTCTCATTTAAATTTTTTTAGTTCTTTTGTCTCATTTTTAGCCTTTTTAACATTGTATAATTGTCGGCTTATAAATAGTTAATTATTTTTTTACCGCTCCTTCCATCATCTCCATCATATTCAGTCACATTATATTTATATGTATGTACATAATGTCCCTTAAACTATTCAACTTCTTTTGACGTGTTCATTTGAAAAATTTCTCTTAAGCAGACAGTAGGTGAAAATGAACATATAATTTTTCGAAGGATAGATGGTTATAGCACATCCGGTACGTTAAAATTAATTTCACAGATCGTCACCATGCGACAAAAAGAAACTCTCCTTATGTAAACATTTTTCTACTTCCCATTACCTCAAGTCTTGCATCTGGTTTAATTCATCAATTTTAATTCTGCTGCTTAGTGCATGTATAAAATGTGCATATCTTATGACTATGTATGTAGTCACATCGTGTGTGCTAGTGAAGTTAACTACTCTCGTATGTAAATGAAAACAATTTATTAAAATGATACATGAAGTAAAATAATAATAAAAAAATTTGAAAACAGGCGATTATCAAATTGATAAGTTGGTGTAGAGTGGTATTGTCAAGAAAGGACGAGAAAAGGTGTTAAAAGTGAGAAATGTCAAACAAGTATTGAGGTAAATCGGATTAAAAGAATTTGCCTCATGGCTGGAAAATTCAAAGGTCGACGGGAAATTAAACAATCTATTTAAAAATACAAAACTTACATACCAAATCATAGTGTACTCAATAGTAGCTACAACAGTAACTACTATAAAATTTAGGTATAGTGGAGAACTTAAAATGTGAATAACATACTATTTTTCTGGTATTTTATTACACTGAATTAATGGGTGCGGGAAAGAGATAATCTGATAAATTCTTAGGAAATTTTAACAAGAATTTGTCGAAATAAAAAATAAGATAATATAATGGAACCTCTTTTAAAACTAATAAAAATATTAACCGGAGGTGGGAAGGGTTGCGAAGATAAAAACCATTAAACATAACTTTTCTCATTTTCTACTTAGGCGAGTTATTATAAAGTGGTTGGATCAATTTTATCTCATTTTGTTTTTAATTAACTAATATCAGAGAATTATAAAGCGCCCTCCCCACAATTAACGTCTATTTAATGTTCCTTTCCTTTTTTCTTTTACTTTTTGTCAATAAACATTTTTTTAAGAGAACTTGAACACAAGAGATGTGTGCTCTATTTTCTCAAGAGAAGAGGTTCTCCTCTTTAGATTGTATTTCTCTCTATTTGCTCTATTTTGAACAACTCCTGTCCCTAAAATCATTTGATAGCTAGAAAAAATCGTTATATTTTATTTAATTATTTTTGAAGAAATAACTAGATACAAATAACAAATACAAAATAAGATTTTATTGTTAACCTATTTAATCCTACCTTTTTAAAAATTATTTTAGACTGAATGGGACTTTTTTAACAGTTCATTATTTAATATAAAATATGTTTTTAAAATTATATCTCAAAACCACCGCTTTGGGGATTTGCCCGAAATAGGGAATGGAATGGTAAATTTTTTTATAGTTTGTTACATTATTTTATTTATTGATAAATATTACAATCTACCACAGTATGTTGGGCAATAAGAGATAGTGATCACTAATTACATTCATACTAAAATAAAAAACATAAAACATTAGAATAAAAATAAATAGGCAAATGAAAAAAATATATATAAATATAAAAAAGTTAAAACAATACATAGAAAATAAATAAAAGCTCTCTCTAAATATATATAAACAGAAGGATAACGAAATAATCAAACATAATCCATATACAAGAAGTAATGAATAAATAAAATAGAATAATAATAAAAATAAATTAATAAAATAATATCCAGTCACATTCACACTCTTATGTACAATATTTACACTATCGACATGAGGATCCCTGAGCCCACTACATCCCCCATGTGGGCAGAGCTCTTTGAGATCCCAGCGCATCCCTCTCACGGCGTCACTGGTAATGAGCCAGTGGAGGTTGAGCAAGTGCGCTAAAGCCACAAACACTCAGCTTGAGTGGAGCATCTGACCAGCCAGAACTCCAATTGTCTATTTTTATTTTCTAATAAGTCTCTTGGCCACTGTCGTTTCACTCTACGAGGTGGATTGTAGGGGTGGGTGGAGTTGGATAAGGATGGCATGAATGACTGCCTGGATGAATTTCGGAAATTAAGACAAATTATTGAAGACAATTTATTAAAAATCCAAACATTTATTTAATTACTATAGCTGAAACTTATTTTACAGGTAATATTATTGTTTTCATACAATAAAAATGGTGAAAACGTTGTTAACATGTTGCTTCACACTCACGCTCTTTAGTGTTATTTTTTTTTTCAAAAATATCACATCTTGTTTGAGTAAAGCTTGAGCTAATGTAATGACCCTCTTCTATGCTTTGGAATCCTTTTATGGATGTTTGTATAAAATCTAGCTAGAACATAAATGATTGATTTTTTTTTTTATTGCATAAAGAAGTGAAAACAATGTTTATTGTGAATGGATGCTGGTCCACAATACACTGTTATTTTTAAACAACTACCATCATTTTTCTGCAGTCTTATTTATATAAAAAAATATTTTGCAGTATACAAGTGCCTATATATCACTATCAGCATAGAAAGAGCCTTAGATTTTATAGAAAAATGAAAAAAAGAATATCAACAAAGCTTATAGAATATGATTCAAAAATTATATTATGTTTTAATCGTATATGTTGGTTCAATTTAAGTTGGCCAAATCATAATAATAATGTATACGTAAATGTTTAATTATTAATTATATTAATAATTAATTATGTTTAATTTTAATAAGTGATAGAACTGATTTCAAACTTTCAATTATGTTCATTTAATCTCTATTAATTCTCCTATCAAGCTATAGCAAAGCATTACTAGGTCTAGTTCTAAAAGTTGATAATAAAATTGGGAATATGATTCGCATTTTGACCTTAGTGAGTATTACAAATTTTCTTATTTCTCTTGATCTCATGAAATTAGTATAACAAAAGTATTAGTATATATAGCAGGGAGGCTTGATACAGTATCTCACAAGCGTTTTACAGCGAGTGGGAAAAAATGTTGCACAACGGGTAAATATATGAAGGTACCTCTAATCTTCGCTTCCAAAACACTCCTCAACAAACATTCAAATAGGTTTTCCTTAGTCGATTCCATTAATATTTTAATAATGAATTATTAATCCTACATAAAGACATCCATAATTGTTTATAATGTAAAATATAAATTCATTTTTATCTAAAATTTAATATCATTAGTTCGATCACTAAAAATTCCAAACTAAAATTATAATGATGAGTTGGTGGATTATATATGAGAAGATGATTGGGGGTGCGGTCAGTTAAGAGCACAATCGAGTAAAAACTTAGTTATTAGTGCCAATATTTTGGCCGAAATTTCAGAGCTATGAACAAAAACAAGATAACAACCATAATGATTAAGTATTATTACAGAAAAAAACTAGAAACATCATAAGATAACAGATAATATTCAATACATAAGTAGTATTGAAGAAGATACTTAGTGCAATATTACAAGAATATTGAAACTGTTTATAATAATATACAGGACAAATAGTAATATCAAAGTTAAGGACGAAAAAAGAAAAAAATATGGATATAAAAATCTACTAAATAAATACATGTACAGAATTGGGAATTTTTTTTAAATATTTATTTATTGCTATTTACAACTGTACATTATAAAACATTTAGTAAATCTGATCTAAGTTAAATAGGAGTGTTACAGGCGTGTAGAGAAACTACACAATGGTAGCACTCTATTGACATTTTACATTAGCTGGTCTCGTGGCCATCTTCTTTTCAGGCGCCTCGGAGGATTGTCAGGAATGGAAGAGGATACAAGATTAGAAACTAGGAGGTTTGAATGGTTAGAGAGTTTATAATAGAAGGAGTGATATCTGGTTCGGGCTAGATCGGTTACATAGGGAACATTAAGGTCTTTATATATGATTTTATTTGTGACAAAGTAAGGAGCATTGATGATTTTACGAAGGATTTTGGACTGTAAGGATTGGATACGAGAGGAATTCGAAGGTTTAATGGAGCCCCAAAGCTCAACTCCATATGTCCAGATTGGCCTTATTACAGTCATGCAGATCAGTCTTTTGTAATGTGTTGGAAGTTTAGACTGTTTGTCTAGGAAGTGCTGTAATAGTCGAAATCGACGTGCAGTTTCCTGTCTTTTCAGTCTGATGTGAGAATTCCATGTTAATCGTTTGGGAATTGTTTAAAATTGAAAAATATATTAGAATATGTAAACCCTCTATCATTTTCTCATATTCAAAATCAAATTCTAGTCTAATAACTGGTTAGTAAAATTTAAAATAAAATATAAAAAACTAACTATTTAAAATAGAATGAAAATTTCTTCTACAAACATTAGTTTACGTGATAGGAATGTGTCGAAGGGTAATAGACTTTAAGGTCTCTGTAGCTGTGCCAAGGGCTTTGTGTAATCGAACATTGGCGCTTCCTGGCTACTTTCCAAACTTCTAGTCTCCTGCTACAAATGACACTATTATTAGCTATTTAATAATACCATTAGTTTTAATCTAAAACAGAAGCATAAAATTTATTTACGTAATAGATAAAATAGATAAAGAATAGATAATGTACGAAGAAACTATGAATAAATGAATAGTACACTTTATTGTATGACAGGAGTTTCTAAAATTCAACATAGGATTTGAGCAATACTAATTTCCATTACATTGTAAAATTTATCATTCAAATGAAATAATTAAAAACCGTGAGCAAAAAGGATCCGTCCCTCATATCGTACTTTTACACAATGTTTGTTTAGAAAACAAATAAAAAATATTTTATATGAAGAAAAGATGATTTGAGGTACGGTCAGAAACTAACACAATAAGTTGAATATCCATATCTGAAGAGTGGACAGGTTCATAGGAGCTTCAAATCAAAATTCAATGATAATTAATTACAGCAGTACATTGAAACAATTTCCAGAAGGAAGAACTCTTATAGCGAATGAGAGATAAGGCCTAATGTTGAAATAGGGGGTTGCCAGATTTAGGTCAATGACATCTCTGATAAGGAACAATGTGACAACAAGAGATAAGAAAAAAGTTTCCCAGCTGTCTTAATATGCAGTTATTTTACTGGTCACTTGTATTTTTCCGATATTTACTGTTGAGTTCAACGCCCAGAATAAGAGATGAAGAGTTATATTTAACTCCAAATAGTTATCTGGAAAATGCCAAGATTTATTCCTTATAAAAAGAACCCGATGTTATAACATACGCTTTTAGTATCTAATAATGGATCTTAAGCAAGCTTTCAAATCCAAGAGATCTGAGTGCTGATACAATAAGTACAGGTCATATTTCAAAGCCAATGTACTTTGACATGCCCTAAGAAAAGACCGTAATGCATTCCAAATAGACATGGCAAGTTATTTATAGATGTTTTATTGATGAATTTTCTAATTTTAAATATTTTATCACTGACTGCCCTACAGTTTCATTTAACGATGTTACTCTTACCCCTGTTGAACAGATTCGCTACCTTGGACTATATTTGGACAAGCGATTAACCTGGAATCCTCACACCAGACTGAAAATACAGGAAACTGTACGTCGATTTCGACTATTCGACTACGATTTCGACAGCACTTACTAGACAAACGGTCTAAACTTCCAATACATTACAAAAGACTGATCTACATCACTGTAATAAGGCCAATCTGGACATATGGAGTTGAGTTTTGGGGTTCCACTAAACCTTCGAATTCCTATCGTATTCAATCCTTACAATCCAAAATCCTCAATAATCCTTACTTTGTCACAAATAAAATCATACATAAAGACCTTAATGTTCCCTATGTAACCGATCTAGCCCGAACCAGATATCACTCCTTCCATTATAAACTCTCTTACCACTCAATCCTCCGAAGCGCCTGAAAAGAAGATGGCCACGAGACCAGGAATGTAAAATGTCATTAGAGTGGTACCAATGGGTAGTTTCTCTACATGGCTGTAACACTCCAATTTAACTTAGATCAGATTTACTAAGTGTATTATAATGTAGAGTTGTAAATAGCAATAAATAAATATTAAAAAAAAAAATGTTTTATCAAGTCGAGGGATGAAAAAACAGGGTTGTTTCTGTTGATTTAAGGACGCGTACTTAATTAAGAGGCTTAAGTACAACACTTTAGGCCGCTATACGGTGTAACAAATAACGAAAGATCTGATTTTTAATTTTTAATACTAGGTTATCATATTTTAATAATATTTTTATTATTACAGTCACCAGATTATCATACAATATGGTATTTGACTACAAAGAAAAAAAATTGAAATGATGTTAATATTATTGTTAGTAAATTCATAAACCCAATCATAAATGTTTTAATTAATATAGATACAGAATTAATTTTTAATTTTAGTTTTAAAACTAAGATTTATAATCTGTATACCAACACAAGGAAAACGCTAGTTGCAATTAGTTACGTCATTTAGACATAAACAAACTACGGTGATTTAGTGATCCATTTATTTTATACCAAATATATTTTCCATATCGTTTTCCAGCGGAAGGAAAAAATCATTAGGTTTTTATTTAATTTTCGGAATAAAACCTCTAATGAAGGTACTATAAGTATCTTAAGTTATGTGAAGTGATCTTCACAAAAATATAATCTATTGTTTAGACTCGATAATAATTGTATATCCCTTCTAGCTAGCAAATATCTCTGAGTTTTGACATCTTTTGTTACAAATAACTTTTGTGGAGTCTTTATAGTAATATTTTTGCAATTAGGAACTGCACAAGAACGGTAAAGAATGAATAAAAATGATAATAGATAATTACTTGAATAACAAAATCGACAGAAATTTTGGGGTTTCTACGAAAATTTGTACGTTTTGAATTTTTGCTGCACAATTTGTATGTTTTACTCATTTTGAGATAAATTTTTATTTTTGTTGCATTCATTTATGCTTGAACTAAATATTGTATATTATACATATATAGCAGTATGTAAGCCAATATTTTTTTTTCCTAATTTAATTTATAGTCATAAATAAAAAATTAATAAATAAACAAGTAACCAAAAATTGCAAATGTTCTTGGATTAGTACTAACCATTTGTTTAGGGTAGCTATTAAAAAGTCTCTCAAGAATAAATTTAGTTAAAGCTAAAAGCAAAAACATTACACTTTTTTTTATATATAAAATAAATAATTTAATTTCTATCCATTTTAGTCTTAAAACCTTTTATTTTATTACCTTTTACCACTATTCTTTAAATTGTTGTGATAAAGTTTTTAACGAATAGTGACTGTGATAAATGATTTTAATTTTGGTAAGTGAATATTGACTAATTAGATATTGTTGTTTTGACCTGGGCCTGCACGGAGTTAGAGTTTTTAAATTATATAATTCCAAAATTGTATTAAGTATGGTAGATTGTCCCTGAGGATGGCCGGATTGGCCGAAACGTCGGACTTATAAGAAAAATAAAAGGTTTTGAGACTAAAACGGATAGAAATTAAAATATTTATTTTGGATACAAAAAAAATATGTATAATGTTTTTGCTTTTAGCTTTAACTTAGATTCCCATATGCCTATGTATTGTATTTAAAATAAAAATTAAAAAAAAATAAATTTGTCATATCAATATGAGTAAACCTATACATTTTTAATCGATTTTTTTCTACATTGATTTATTTTTTGTGTTTTGTTTAATAGTTATTGGAATGTAAAATACACAATTGAAAATCTAAGCAGAAGGACATATAACGTGAATTTTTGTTTGGAAGAATCATTTAAAATTATACGGTAGTTTCAAAAAGTTGAAAAGAGAATTTTATCCTTCATAATAGGATTTATTATAAAATCACTTAACACTATTAGCCTTCTAATAGGTTTTTAATTATAGACAAAATTTTAGATACTTAATAATAATACAGAGTAGTTTAGTATTTTATGAATGTTTGCATAAATTTCGAAAGTATTAGCTAGTTTAATTTGACTCAAATGATGAGATTAAGTAAGCTTTTCGAGTATTAATATAATGTAATATGTAATAAATTTAACAACAAAGTTGATTATTGCAGAATTTTTTTTTATAAGGTTGATTATTTTTTTTTATCTCATATTCAAAAAAACACAAAAGGACTCGTGTTGTTCTACGAAGTCGTTTACCCTGGCAAAAGTTCCTTTTACTGGGTTTAATTAAATTCTTTTTTGTTGGATTTAATGAAGTGTAATTAAAAAAAAAAAAGAAAAAGGTTTACTGATATATATTTTCCTGATAATTAAATGTCTATTGATAAAATTGGGCAGAGGTCAGTTTAATACGGACAACCTACTAAATAATTTTTTTTTAAAGCTGTATCAATGTGCAAAAATTTGGTGCTATAATATGCTATGCTGTGATAAGCACACCACTTTTATTTACCGTCCTTCTTTGAGATGAAATTAATCTTGTATATCTTACAGAAGCTATTTATTTATTTTTCAGGATAAAAATATGTTTTATACATGGATAAATTAATGTAGAATCTGACTGTATACAATAACTATAATAGGAAAATTCTTAATTTTAAATTTCTTTCATATTTTATATGTATCCATGGTTTATTATAACCAATAGGATGTATATTTACGTATATAGATATTATTAGAAAACTAAAGGAACTTAAAAATACAGCATTAAAGCTTTAAATTAAAAAAAAAAATTTGTGTACTAAATATTTTTAACTCTTATTTTGTATTTATGATATGTATAGCAATAGAAAATATAATTTAAGGGTTTCTCAAGAAGGGACCAACGAATATCAACTTTCTTGATAAGAAGAAGGATAGAGTAAGCACATTTGTTAAAATCAGTTTTTAGCTCGATTTTTATTAAAACATTTAAGGAATCAAGTTGAATAGTTTGAGCCATCAAAAATAAAAATTGTGAGATCCCTAAGCACTTTATTTAATTAATATTTAGGCTAGTCGGGTAAAATTATCAAGCAAGTTTGTAAAATTTAATTTTCACTTTTATGGGTGACGATTCTGCAGTATCCATATTTCGCAGTGTTTAAATGTTAGGCAGGAGGAAGAGTTCTTCCCTACATTCCTTTCTAAATTGAAGGCTAAATTGTTCCTCCCAGACTATTGGGTCTCACAGATCCTAACAGGACACGGCGGGTTTCGGGGAAAGCTGCAGAGCTTTGGAAAGAACATCGACCCCCGGTGGCCATCGTGCGGAGTTCCTGAAACAGCAGAACACGTAATAATAGATTGCTCTGCCATGGAAGAACACCGAGCCAGGATGTCGAGAAAGACCGGGATTTACGCCCTCGCCGAGTCGGACTTTCCCTGGTTGATGGAAGAAGAGAATTATCCCTTCTTCAGGGAGTTCATTTACGGGTGGAAGGAGGTGGTGGGCTCCACTCATTTCACAATGAGCCCGGGAAGATGAGGAAACTGACCCAGACTAAGACCAGGTGCTGGTAACTGCAGGAGGCACCCAGACGGATGCAGTGGACAAGGTGCAGCTCCATCAGTAAGGCGCTAAACCTAGCGCTGGGCTGCACCACAGTAAAAAAAAAAAGAAAAAATTAATAATTGAATTAATAAAAGAATAAAAACAAAAAAGAATTGGTGATCTTGGCATGCGCAAACCCCAGCGCACTACCCCACTGCTCCCGCGCCAGAAATGGCAAGGGAGGGGGATATATAAAAAAAAAAATAAAAAAAAAAATAAAAAATAAAAAATAAAGCAGGAGGAAGAACGAAACTACATTCGATAAGTGGCCCCTGGCAACCTTGGCGTTGCGAATACCTGACTTAGAATTTGTTTTTATCCGTGTGTGATTCATGGGTTATTTCAAAGTGGTTTTTGTTTAGCTTTGAAATACAGGGCTTAATTTACGTTCTTATGCACTTGGGTACTAATGTCCGCGTTGAAATCTTTAATACCCAATTTGTATTGTCTCGGTCCGCCGATTTACCTCTGTCATAGTTAAAAAATCTGCCTTTTTTTTTTAAATGACTTTTTTCAAAGTTCTAGTAGAAATTTAAAAATGGAAATTAAAATTTATCGCCTTTCCATAAAATTATCTTTCTTTAGATACCTCATTCATCGAATCCATCACTCCTGAGATCCGGAAAAGGGGTCTAATATATATAATTATACATAAGAGTCAATTGTTTTCTGAATATTATAAAGAAATAAATATTTTATTTTATTACAAAGTCCCTTAAATATAACATTGTGTTTGAATATAACCACACCAGCTGGCGTGAGCAACGAGGAAGTTCTGGATACCTTTATTGGCTTACGATTCTGTAACAATTGCGTGTTAGGAAGATTGGTGGTTTTTCTCAGTTTGGTTAGCCGAGTAGGACAAACATTAGCAGTTAATTTAACTGTAGTTCTAGCTACTACAACTAAATTAACTGCAGTTATGCATTTTTTAAAAATTATAATACTTAATAATATAATAGCTAAGAGATAATTTAAATATAAGAAGATGGTCAGGGTTGCGGTCAAAAAAAGAACAAATAGTTTAAAACTATTTTAATGTCCGACGTTTCGCCTCACTTTGCAGGGCTTCATCGGGGCCAAAAAGATACAAAAAAAAGCATCCCTAACCATCTTCTTATATTCAAATCTTTACGGTCAACTATATATACATATATGAAATAGATAATTTAGTTATAGGCAATACATAATAATCGATTGTTTAGTTATTTATTCATAACAACTTAATTCAAATAACGTAGTTAAGGACTTAGCTACTGCTGAAAATCTGTTAGCAGATATTTGTAGAAAGAAAAAACTCTATTTTTGTTATGAAATATGTAAATTGAAAGAAAAATATATACATTTTAACTAATGGATTTAAAAAAATGACTAAAGACATTAATTTCGTCAATTGATATGCCTTCTTTTTTTCTTTTTTTTTTTTTTTTTTTTTTGTCAAATGTTGTTATTAATATATTCCGAGAGGTTCTATTGGTACTAGAATATATACAGTTTTCTTCATATTTTTCTTTTTATATTATAAATAAATAAAAAATGAATTCTTGTACAAAGTCCCTTTAAGAATACAAAATCCTGCCAGAGTAAATAAATAAATGGATACCAGATGAATGTATTACAGGTTTAAATAAATTATTTTATTGAATCGATATAATCTTTATAAAAAAAAAATTTAACTGGGATATATATTATATAGATTTTTTTTTTAGTAAAGCTAATATCGAAGTACCAAAAGAATTTTCCTTAATTTGTAATGTTAGTATTCATTTTATATCTATTTATTTATTTACAATATTTATTTATTTATTTATTTATGTACTTTATTTATTTTTAATATTGATCAAAAGATATGAAGATTTAATGTCCGACGTTTCGCCTCACTTTGCAGGGCTTCATCGGGGCCAAAAAGATACAAAAAAAAGCATCCCTAACCATCTTCTTATATTCAAAT
>NW_027106164.1:46556-48502 GCF_000696795.3 Halyomorpha halys | reverse complement strand
TATTAATAATTTGGGCGAAACATTTTTTCAAATTATAATTATTAATTGTATACCTATTGTGTGAGTGGGTAGCTCATTGGTAAGGCAATGGACTACTACCCCCAAGGACCCGAGTTCGAATCCGCTGTGAGAGATAATTATTATCTGTTTCATTGTAGCCGTGAGTCAGCGGTTCAGGAGACCTTTGGGGTCCACGCAACCTCATAAAGTGTGTACCCTTAATTGAGTAAAAATCTACCGGTCAAGCGTGATTCTGACCAAATCACCAATTTGCATACCCTTTGGTATAGTATCTATATTTCTTTACAAAATACTGCACTCTTAGTGGGTTTTAGTGTTACAGATTTATTGTTTTTTTATATAATATATGTAAATAATTCTACATTATATTTAACTAATCAAATTAATTAGCATGTGAAATGATTAAATTATTTTATATAAATTTTGTAGCAATAAAATGTTAAAGAAATGACAGATAATAGAGTTCGGGAAAAATAATATCCGTAGCTAGAACTTTAGTTAGATAATAACTCATCGTCTAATCTAAAACCACTACAGTTAATTTAGCTATGGTTTTAGCAAGTGGTAATTTTCGTCTAAATCTGTTGGTAGATTATACTGAGTAAATCCCAGAATGTTCTCTGTTTTAACGATAAGAAATTGTAGATCAACCCCCATTTAACAAATTATACAACTATACATTTAATTTTACTATTCGTTGCTAAAATTGTATAACTGTAATGTATATGTATTCTGTAGGCCACATTATTTTTTTCAATATAGCTTAATAAATATAAATATATTCAGCTTTCTTAATCTTTTTTAATTATTCAGGCTTTGTGTTTTTTAACTCGCCGTCTAGCTCGAAGTTTTTCTAACTGTTCAGGATTTAATTTTTATATTCAATGAGAGAGTAAAATAAAATATTACACGGAAATCACTAACAACTTTTTAATATAATAGAGTATTATAGTCCTACCAATGGGTAGTTTCTCTACAAGCCTCTATCACTCCATTATAAACTTACAACAAATTTATTACTATGTACAGTTGTAAACTTCAATAAAGATATAAAAAAATTCATAATAGAGAGAAATTAACTGCAAATATAAATTTCCTGAAATTGACACGATGTCGTTTGTATAAGTATACATATTTAATCTTTGGTATATGATTAGATTCGAATGCAGCACCACCTAGGAACAGAGACTGTATTTCGGTTTTTGACCTTCCCTAAATTGGAACGTTTACGATAATGTTTCTTAATGGTGGTGAATAAACAAGGATCGTGCCTTTCAGTAAAAATGGCTCTAAGTAAACAAGGGCCGTAATAAAGTGAAATATGAAAACGGGCAAGTTCAGGATCACGCAGGCGGTCCCAGTTTTATTTTACAACCGGGCCTTCACTATTCTTCTTTATCGGGTCATCCACTTCCCAAGCTATCACGTGATGACCTTCAGCTTTCCAGCTTAGGAAAACAAGTCAGAGGGTAGGGGTGGAGGAATTCTAGGAATTTTATTTTAGCTCTTGAAAGTTTTCATACAAAACTAATCTATGAGATCCGAGATTATTTGTTTGAACTTTCACTTTGTCAAAGTTGGAGAAGATCCGATAATAGCCTCACCAATCAGAAATTTTAGTACTGACGTTTTTGCGACTTGAATTCTAAAAACATTGGAGACAAGCACGAATATCTTAAGGAGATTTCAAACAGAAGTCAAGATTTTTCCAAGAAATGATCCAAATTTATTTGGTTTTATTGTAACCCTACATTTTTCTCATCATACCAAAATGTTAACACTTTATCTATTTCAACGAAACTACCATTTTCATGTAGTGTAGCCTGGTCACCTTTTTTAACCTGGTAATCTATATTTTAATACTTAATTACGTGACAGATAACATCCATTGTGTTAAAAAAAATGTACTCTGTTATTTTATATAT
>NW_027106164.1:20218-45591 GCF_000696795.3 Halyomorpha halys | reverse complement strand
ATTATCCTGGCATCCCAAGTAAATCTGCTACCAGTACATAGCAATATATATTATACATTCTGCAGAGGTATGAACAATATCTGTCGGCTCAGACGTACTTATCTCCCGATGCAGCATTAGTAGCGAGTTGTCTGGCCAACCAAAGGTGAGCAAAAATTAGCTATAGTTGAAACTAATTGCTAATATTGTCATAGATACGGCTCTTAATCATGAATGAACCATTGATAAATAAACACAGTATCCATGGCAATTTTAGCCTAACTCTATTGTTGTGAACTCATCTCGTCACGGCGGGTATACAACTTTGACTCATCTCCTATAAGGACAAGTCGGGCGGATTTTTTGTCCTTTCAAATTCTTCCCCGAGAAAATGAGGAAGAAATTATTAGGAAGTGATGTCTCTTAGAAGCCACACAGTCTATGTCATGTACCTGAACCATGCGACATTCTTAGGGTTAAGTGCTGGAAGATTCAAATCTATTTCGAGTGTCGTTAGCCTCTACTCATTTCCTCCAGGTTGGTTTATTATTAATCGTTGTCAATCATGGACGTACATGGATGGAGTCAAGTCCGTGGATGAAGTTGGTTTCTAAGAAATTCTTTTTAGAGAAAATGATAAAACAGTGTTAACAACTATGACATAAGGGCCGCCCGTAGCTCAGTGGTTAAGACACAGTCTTACCAACTTGATATCTATTGGCGGGGTCGGTTCGAATCCGGGCTGGGACGTTGACTTTTTCATTGAGTGGCGGTCCCACAAAATGAAGAACTTTGACCCCCAACCATGGTTAGACAATATAGGACTCTAATGGGAGTCTTGGCCGAGAAAAAAACTATGATATAAAAAGGCACTTCCTTTGATTCTAATTCGGTAATCTTTTTCCTAAAATCTACTCAGGAAGTGTTACTTTATCATAGGTATTGCATTGTTTCACCATTTTTTCTAAACCCGTAGATAATAACATAAAAGAACCAAGCCAATTCATCAATCAAATCAAATCGAAAGTCATATGTGTTGAATCTATACTGCTGGCTATGTTGGAGCACAATATGGCGATACTAATGTCGATGACGATATAGCCGATAAGTATATCAGTAAGTGCAGAGAAAGCTCTGCAGAAGGCGGAAAATGCTTGTATTGAGATTACTAAGAAACTGGAGGGCTTAAAATAACAGTTGATCAGTTTATTATTTTCTCCTTCCAAGAGCACAACCGCCATTCACTTATAGTCTAAAAGGTAGTGTGTCAACCTTGATAGAAACCTAACGCTAGCTCGCCACTCCAACAAGAAAATCAAGCTGGTTATGACCAAGTCTTACAGGCTTAATTACCTATTAACTTCTCCTAACCTTACAGAAGTATGTCTTAAATTAACGATTTACAAGAGTGTACTCAGGCCAGCCCTACTCTACGTGGCACATATGCTCATGAACATAACACGTATGACGGCTTAGAAAGTTCAACAGTTCTAGACGCATCGTGAGGTATACTTCACTTCAAACAGCGAAAAAAAAAATACACATACACACATGACACTCGAACTGTTCACAGGGACTAAATTCATGTCCAGGCGAAAACATACAATACTGCACTAACCCACTATTCAACAAACCTACAACACTGCACTAACCCACTATTCAATAAACCTATACGAACAGAGTGGCTACATGGCAGAAATAGCTTCAGTTTAGACTGAGGACTACAAACTGATATACACCTGTTGAAGATTGTTCCCTATTTCCATAAAATCCTTTTTTCTTAGTCCCCTCTGAAAATGTATTTCTAATATAGTAAAAGAGATTTACTATTTCTCAACATCCTCTGATATCAACCCCGCATATCCATGAGATTAATAAAAAAAATTAATGATATGTATTTTATTTTATTTCATTACTGTTTTATATTTTGTTATTTTTTTTTACCTCAATGCAAAACATAGTTGTTATGTAATATGTAGACTGATAGATGTATTTTATGTGAATCGATTAATCTTGTTTTATCAAATTAACCATATCTCATTATTAGTAGTATAAATAATTTTTACGTGTTCCCATAGTTTTTTATGAAAATACTCATTTTTAATTTTTATATAATACAATTATTTTATAAAAGAATATTAACACAAAGAAAAGAGAGTGAAATTTATGTGATGCAAGTACCGTATTTCACTCATACATTGAGTTATAAAATGGTTATATTATTGGAAGTATTGTATAATCATTTGTGTATTAACGGATTGTTATTGCATTGCTGTGGTTAATACACAATATTATTCAACAGACATCAACATTCAATCCTATTCCAAGTGCATAATAAGGACGTTATGCATAACATTGTCCTGTTATTCTCCCTATTTTAGTATATTCCTTAATATATGTCCACTTAAGAATTATTTTATTGTGTTATTTTTTCAAATCAATTTTTTGTTGTTTAATTCCGGATCGGCCTACGTAGTATGTAAGGCCCCATAGTAAATGCAACAAGTACAATTTTTTTTAACAATTGATTATGGGGGAGAGGGTATAGTCTCATACAAACGACACCCCTAACTATATACAACGTTATAAATAATAAAACAATTAAGGTAAAATAAATAGATTAAAATAATAATTCTTAATAAAAGATAAAAGTAATTTTAATAATAAAACGATGACAGTTATGGATTTAACAAAATAAATAATTTACTTCTAATGGAAAAAAGTGAATATAAGAAAAAGATGAAGAGAAAAAAAAAATTAAAGTAAAATAAAATTTTAGAGTGACAATAACAGAACTGATAAATATAGAACTTATAACCAGGATGTTCTGTAGCTGCCTGGGCTTCAGTTTTTGAGTTTTGGTTGGGTTTCCCAAGTTTTAGGTCACTGCTCCTTTAACAATCGGTACCTGGGTGTGGAACTCCATGAACTTTTTTTTATGTAATGCAATTGGCTGTTTCTTACAAACCAAGAAGCATCCACTACAATTCTTATGCCTTTATTTTGAAAAGATTGTAATTTTTTCTTTTTCGTAAAGGATGCTTCCTAGACGTCACAGCCCTGAAATTACTAGTCGACACAATCTTTTAGATTGTGAGCGCTAGTGGATTAGTAGTAAAAGTATTATTTGTGTGCGGGCCCCCTCGAAGTGACTAAGGGGACTTAATAATGAAGCTTATAAAAATTAAAAAAATATATATTGAAATAATATTAGACAAAATATTGTGATCAAACATAAGAATTTACTTCTGAAGAACAAATAAAATAAATGAAATCACTTTTACATATTTATAAAATAAAATAATGTAAAAAAAAAAAAAAAAATCAGTGAAGAAAAATAAAACTTCGTACCAAAATTAAATTTAAAATATTTATATAAAATGTTTGGTAAAAAAAAAAAAATAAAAATAAAAATAGAAGTACAATTTGATAAATTGTTTACGTGACGTGGATTGACGAGCGAATGAAGATCGCCTATAAGTAACTGCCATGAGCAGCGACTGGTACGCATAGTTCAGACTTCCTCAACAGGGACTAGCAGTGGACTGTACCAGACAATTGAAGAGAGTATGCTCTAATATAGATGGGAAAATATAAGCTACGGATAAAACTACATCTAAATTGTCATGGATACCACCCTTATTCATGAATGAACCATAAATAAAAAAATATTTTGATCAAGGCAATTTTAACTATAAATCTATGTATTGCTAATATTTTCCCAACTGTGATAATTGACGCTATGTAAAAAAAAAATACATATATTGAAAAAAGACAAAATATTTACATCAACAAATATTCATATCCATTTGAAAAATTTTGTTTTATTTAAATTTACAATTATAGAACATAAACAAAAAATATTAATGTAATAAATTAACCAAAATTAAAACATTAATAAAACTAACTCGATTAAAAAATAAGTCACTTTAATTTCTTGAATAAATTAATTAAAATATTAAATTTTTAGTCTTATAATTCAACATCTAAAAGCTATTACTAACTGGAATAACAATCAATATCACCTAATTCAGATTCTTATTATAATGTTAAAAAAGGGCTATATTTCCTTATTGGCATTAATAATAAACTCTTTATATCATAATTTAATTTCAGTTTTTAATTAGCCGACTCTCTCTCTGTTGGGTGAGATTGGTTAAATTAACCCTCAACTTTTCTACTTCAGCCCGAAGCGTACAATTAAGGTGAGGAGGACCTAAACAGCTGTTAGATTCGGCCCCGGCAATCAAAGGGATCACTGGAGAGTGGGCAGATTATCCCCTTAATGTAGGGGATTGGGGCCTGCGCCCCGCACCGGGGCACCATTAGCCCGCGGGATTGTAGGCGGCCGATGCTCACAGAATTAGAAAGCAGCGCGGGGTCCGGGGGGGGATGGGATGAGTAATAGCTTTCACTAAGTCCGAATTAAGTCTCTAGGCTTATTAATAGCCACTAATGTCGGGGGCACTATCTTCTTTCTCTTCCCAAGAAACTATCAATCAAAGCATAATCTCAAAACTTTCTCTCTAAAAAAAAAAAAAGCTCTGAGAAATTATTTCAAAAATTCTGTTAGGGAAAATAGTTTGTTTTTTTTTACGATAAAATTTTTCGTAGTTGAATAATAACATGAGACCGAATTTTCATGCAGCTGAAAACTCAGAAATGTGGAGTAAAAAGCCCAAAATGTGAAAATTAGTGAAGTTAAAACCCAAATAGATGATACAATTGTGAAACATCCTGAAACAATTAACTTATAACATTAATATAAGACTTATGTAGCATGTTATTTATAACCTTAATATTTACATGGAAAGAATATCTGGTTTTGTTAAAAATAAATTATACTCGTCAAATTTCCCATTCGAGGAACCATACACAAGAAACCAAACTACTTTGTTAACTAAACCTTAATTTTGCATTATTGATGATAACAGCTTACAGTATTTAATGATTTTTTTTATTTCAACAATGAAGGTAAAAAACTCGATTTTAAATCGATCGTATGACAGCAATGTGGTGATTTAGAAAAATTAATCAGTGTTAAATATTAAAATCTAGTATTAAACATACTCTAAATATTAGGTTTGAAATTTTCATTCAATCGTTAGAATTCTTCATTATTTTTATACTTAAATATAAAAAGAAAAAAAAAGAATAACTTCCGAAACCTAGATTTTTAAATATGAATTTTACTTTTGTATCTTTGATCTTTAAAATTCAATCTTTTTTTTTATTAAACATAATTTAAGCTTAAGAACTTAATTGTGTTAAAGTGAGATTTCGGTTTGTCTGTATATCTCACAGAAATACAGTGGTCAAAATAAGAATATTTGAGCTCAGATTATGCAATATTATTATGTTTTAACAAAACATCAATCCTATGAATTAAATTTCTTACGAATTATTAAAAAAATTGTAATTTCTCGCAAAATGTTCAAATTCGTGAAGTAAATCCAAAATGCGAAATTTAAAATTATATTATATTATAATATAAAATAGTTTTATTAGTGAAATATAAAACTAATATCAATAGAACGTAATTCTCATGATTCGAATTTATTTCGAACCATCATATGTGAACAAAAACATTTGAAGAAGACTGAATCTAATATCATAAATTCTTAGATCGGACCCACAAAGATTGTGTTTATATTGCTATGTCAATTATCCAAATTGTTGCCCAGGCCAACAAACGTTTTAGTCTCTATTAATGACGTATGTGGCCGTACCCGAATGTATACCTATCAATTCTTCTGGACTCTTTAAGTTATACACAAAGTAATTTTAATATATTTAAAAAAAAAGTTTTCACAGTAAAATACATACTTAAATGTTGTTCATATTTTTTATTTGCACTTATTTTATGTTTTATTTATTTTATGTGCATTTATTTTATCTGCCCTGTATTAATAATTAACACACCTGTTTATTACAAAACTGAACATAGCATGCAACAATTTTTTCATGTTATATACAGTTTTTAATTTGAATAAATAAAACGCTACAAATTATCTAATAATAATAATAACAATTTATTTATTTGTTTATGGGGCAACCCAAACAAACCCGTATAAATAGAATTAGCCTGTGAAATACATGAAATAGATAATCAATTGTTGTAATTTTACTAAAATGATGAGTTAAAGATCGTTTATATAAACTAATAACAAACAATATACCCAAGCTGGGCTATCCACATTCGTTAGAATAAAACAATAAAATAAAAACGTCACTTCATATTTAATAATATTAAAAAACAAAACAAAACAAAAACTATACCTCCTATTAGGACGATAGCTCTAAGTAAAAGGTTTTTCGTTACATATATAAAAAACAGTTTGAGGTCCAATCCTGAAGGTACAGACAGAAATTCATACAACCGATTTCGGCTAATATAACTTAGTTTCGGCATGTATCGGATTCGGTTCTCATGATACGCGGAGCAATTTGTCAAAAAATGGAAATAATCCTCCAGAGCCGTTCCATCACAAGCTGGACAAAGGTTCTCTGGGTCCAAAGTATATTTGTGTGGATCAACACTTAGAGTAATTGCATATTTACCGGAGAGTCGTAGTTGGGCAATTATTCTTAAGTTAGTTATATGACAACTATTTTTAAGTAGCTTTGAGGAGCATCTGTTTTAATGAAGATCCTACCGTACCACGGGTTATAGGTCCATTCTCGTAATAACAAGAGGTCTTTATCCTTGATAAATTCCCTATATCTATCTAAGATCTCCCCATTCTAATTTTGATACTTACTGGATCATTAACTAGTATCGGGTCAAACATTCCGAAGCTCTCTAATATTTTTCTTAACTGTGTTACCCAGTCTATATTACCCAGTAATATTGCAGACTCAAAAGGTTGTTACTGTCTAGCTGCAGTGGCATTAAATAACTTTGTTTCACGAAGAGAGTACAACTCGTGTAAAGTATTTTTATTAGCCAGGATAGAGTTTGCTTTAAAACGTGATATCCCACAGGAATGGATGGCACTTCTAGTCTTACCATAAAGTGTGGGGTGTTTCGTTGTAAACACAGTAGTCGCCTGTAGTACCTAGCTTGTATATTTTCCAATTCCTCTATGTGCTTCACGGCCCAAATAAGTGCAGCGTAGAGGATACAACTCAACAAAGGTTTTACATACAGGTACTTCTGCAATAATATTATCCTCAAAATATACACTTTTGCTTCTTTTAGACCTACCATTATAAGTTTTTAACAATTTTGTTTTTTTCTTACTAACGAGTTAAGGAGTTTGATTAGCATTACATATTTAAAATATTTAGTTTTGATTGTACATCAGTCACTGAGTCCGCTATCAAGACCAAATCATCCCCGTAAATAAGGGTCATAATTTCTTCCGATGGCGATATTCTCATTCCATGCTCCACATTTCTTTGAAAAAACGTGTCTATATCCCCGTTAAATAATGAAAATAATAAGGGGCTCAATATATCTTCCTGGAGAACATCTTCAGTAATTTATATTGGGTCACTTAATTGATTGCTGCATTTTACCTGCATGGTTCCATTGTTCTATAAATGAGTGAGTATTCTAAGGAATTTACCACTTATTCCCATTGAGAAAAGTTTGTATCAAAGTTTAGAATGCGAGACTGGATGGAATGCGCTTCGAAAATCTACAAACATATAGTAAGCGGTACGTGCACTAATTTGTGAGAGGGCGCTTAAAACAAAAATATCGTCCAAGCAGCCTCTGTTCTGCCGGAATCCTGATTGAGATTCTGGAAGAGCATCAGTTTCTTGG
Source organism: Halyomorpha halys (assembly GCF_000696795.3). Taxonomy (NCBI): domain Eukaryota; kingdom Metazoa; phylum Arthropoda; class Insecta; order Hemiptera; family Pentatomidae; genus Halyomorpha; species Halyomorpha halys. Next base: position 37,841 of record NW_027106164.1, on the reverse strand, counting down.
CACCAAATCGATAATATATTGTATAAAATACTGGTGAATATCTTGAGTAGGCTGATTGTCATAGCAATACACCTATAATTTTATGGCTTATTCAAATTGCCTTTTTTATTTACCATAACCGATATAACTTTAGCCCATGATATAGAAAGTTTTTCAGCCTGCAATATTTTTTTAAATAGCACAATAATCAGTTATCGGGCAGATTTTAAATTTTTGTTGGTTCCGGGAGATGTGCCAGATTTACATTTTTTAAGAGAGTGCTCAATTTCAGCCCGTGTTATAGGGTATCAATGATAGGATGGGTTACACAAAAAAAATTCTTGCTAAATTATATTCTATTGGAATATATCTCGTTAGAGAAGGATTCTCATGGAGTACATATAATAGGAGCGGACTGCTTTTTATTTACTCTAACTTTATTTATAATGGACCAAAATGAAGAGTAGTGTCCAACAATTGTTTAACTACTTTTATGATTATTTCGCTTTTTGTACTTAACAGTATTAGCATATATCTATTTAGATGTTCTATAGTTCTATATTTTAAGTGTGAATTCCGAAAAACTGCACTTCCGGCACGTTTTAATGATTTTTCTTTTACGATTTTTAGCTTCATAGGCATTATGAGTGTCGGATTCAAGTAAAGTAAATTTTTCGGTTATTTTTTGATTTTATATAAAGTCTGGGTCAGGGGTCTCATTTTGTGATGCCCCCATTGCCGCGGACCCCGAAGACCCCTAAGCACCATGCAAGCTTGGACCTGGCCTGCCCCTACCATCACGCCAGAGTCCAGGACACGCTGGCTAGCCTCTGAGAGAAAAGGACATCTTTTCAGACACCAGGCGAGGGTACATGGTTTTCACCATTTCGCCAACCGCTGAACCTGCACCGGAAAGCGGCTAGAAGACGTCACACAGCAAATAAGCCATATTATATAAGCCATGAGACCACCCAAATTTGTTCCTATATTATATTATTATAAATAAAGACTTCCGAACTAACTCACTAACCATTATTACCCCTCCAGGGATTAACACTTTGAAACTTTAGAGAAAATATATATATACATGTTCATAATCAGAAAGTCTCTCACAATTTTCAGCCCCTCTTTTCCACACTAATAACATTTATCATAACATAAAAATACACTCGGGACACCTGCAGTATAGCAAGAGCAGGTCCCGATGTAAACAATGAGCAAACCTTTGTTTCTAGTAAATTTAAATTTTTAGCTAAATGGATTATATTACGAACCAAATTATCATTTAATTCGCTCGTATTTAGTGATTCAAGAGGAACACTGATGCAATTTGACATATTGTCACGACAAATCATTGATAGACTGGGGTTCCAAACCAAATCCACAATCCTTTCTTGTGTTATTTTAGAGCATGAGAAGTTATTACAACCATCTACACAAATATGCAATAGTAACTCAGTCGGGAAATGATCTGAGGCTATATAAATTTGGAATACTTCAAAATCGTAAATCATTGGGGTAGCATTCGAATGACAACAAGCAACATTGACAGTTGAGATTCCCAGTGAACTGCAATAAGTAAAATTTCCCCTCTTATCTCCAGCAGATCTTCCATTAATTATATGAAAAGAGTTTAATTCTAAAAATTCAACAAATATTTTACCTTTTTTTGATTACATGTTTTATCTAAATTTTTCCTTTTGTGACTTAAAAAACCTTTTTTTTTTAACAAAGGCTCCCTGATTAAGATCAGAAAATCAACAGTTAGCATCCCAAACAACTATAAACGGAAAGTTTCTATATTTATCCATAATTCTATTTATATTGGTTTCAAATAATGTTGAAATAGAGTTAAGATCTGTTGATGGTTTAAAATAAAAAATGCCCAATATAAATGCAAATCTATTACACTTAATCCTTAAAAAAAAAACACTATTGGCATTTTTCTAAAACTGTAATGTTATAATTTGATGAATCATATATAAGAGCTAGTTCCCCACTGCCACGTCCAAAACATCATTCCTTGACGGCAGGTGTTTCAATAATTTTACAATCAGAGATAGCGAATGGTATACGGGCCTTAGATATAGATTTTAAAACATGTGTTTCCGTTAAATAAACGAACTTATTTAAACTGTACAGTTTAGCTACATCACCGATGTTTTTAAAGTCATTAATATTCCAATGTATAATGTTTACTAGCTTAGCGCCGTGGTCGACTACGACACCCGGCTACAAATTATCTTTAACTATATTTCTGTGGAGATTCACTGATGCAGACATATATCCATGATGTCTAGTAAACTGAGACAGATGGGAATATAAAATAAATGGATTCCGTCTGAACTATCGGGTAAAGAATACATTGTCTGGGTTCCTCTGTTCTTATCCTTACAGTTTCCTGATTCAGAACAGGACTGTCCGACTAAATAAATAGAACTGAGGTCAGCGACTTCCTCTAAATTGTTCTGTTTATCTTAAATTTCATTTCAAAGAAAAACAGCGTTGTCCAATTACGAGGAACAGCATCAGTTTGAAAATAAAAAAATAATATATTTTCCTGTTATCTCCGTATAGAACGTATTTTAATTTATTTTTTAATAATAATTCTTTTTTTTTTCGTTTCTAAAAACGTAGGATGTTTGACGATATTGAAAAAAACATTTAATGTAACAAGACTTTTGTAATTAAGAATTTTCATTTTTTTTTTCAAAAACAACTATGATATACAGTTTCATGATAACGGAAATAAAACCATCCATAAAGACCTAAATGTTACTTATGTAACCGATCTAGCCCGAACCCGATATTATTCCTTCTATAATAAACTCCCTAACCACCTAAACCTACTAGTTTCTAACCTTGCTTCATCTTCCATTCCTAGCAATCCTCCAAGGCGCCTGAAAAGAAGATGGCCTTGTGACCTTTTATTGTAAACTGTTTTTAGAGTTCTACTACTGGGTAGTTTCTCTACATCCTGTATCATATCATTATGTCATTATGATCAAATTTACTTGTTGTATTTTTTATTTAGTTGTAAATATCAATAAATAAATTTAAAAAAAGAACAAATTTGCCTGGAATCTATATTTTAATATTAGTAATTTTCTTTTTCAACAAACCCGGATTTTTCTGTTTGTTTAGATATGTTCAAAAATGTTTTTTATATATATTCTGAATTGCAATGTATTTACTAAAAATACTATGTTTGACTGATGCTCAGTTCCTAACAATAGCAAAATCATTACGTTTTCAGTTACTTTAAGCAGTCTTTTGGAGTAAATATAAACTCTAATGAACTTAAAATTTGTATCTTGGATTATACTTACATCTACGTGATATTCATAAAAATATATTCTATTATTTAGATTTGCTAATAATTTTGGATCCCTTCTAGCCACTTTTAAGGGAAGGTTTCTAGTTTTGACACCTTTTGGTATTTAGATGTACAGCTTCGTCGAGTCTTTACAGCAGTTCTTACTTCAGAACAATAAGGTAATAGATAATTATTTAAATAACTTTTTAAAAAAAATGAATAAAAATAGCATTTACACTGAGTGGATAAGCCAAGCGTAAGTTTATTTGGAAATGACGTCATGTCAAAACAGTAATGGCAGCTTGCTTTTTTGCACGGCTAAAAATAAAATTAAATTTGGTCTGAATTTTTTCAATATTGTACTAATATTGATGCACAGTGAGGGTTAGTAATCAAAAAACTATTTCTGTTACTAAATCATAATAATTAAATGTACTATAATTTATAAAAAACTATCAATTGTGTTTATTAAGTCCATACACATCCTTATATATAGGAATAGCAAAGCTTCGCCCGGTTAGCTATTTTCAAAGAATCTAAAAATCAGAAATCTTTGGCCACACTTTGATATGCCAGTCGGTCTGAAAAACAGAAGGGATTTCAATTTTGTTCCTTATCGTATACATTAATTTAATTTATGTTGTCAAATCATAATAATACTGTATGTTTATTACGTAAATGTTTAATTTAACAAAATGATGATACAATGATTTATAACAAACTATTAATTGTGCTCATTAAATCCAAATACATCCAAAAACAGAGCAAAAGCGAAGCATTGCCGGCTCAGTTAGTTGAATTATAAAATGATTATATTTTAAACATTTTTTTAAAGATTAAGATTCTTTACTATTTGATTTAATGAATATTTGAAACATAGTGAAAAATATATTTTATTACATACGAATTGTAATATCTCATATAATAGAAACAACATGATTTTTTTTTTAATTTATTTATGATATCTACAACTGTACATAAATACATCAAGTAAATTTGAGGAAATCATAATGGTATGGTACAAACATGTAGAGAAACTACCCAGTGTTAGCACTCTAAAAACATTTTTACAATATAAGGTCTCGAGGCCATCTTCTTTTCAGACGCCTCGGAGGATTGTCCGGAATAAAAGAGGAAGCAAGATTAGAAACTAATGGGTTTCAGTGGTTAGGGAGTTTGTACTGGAAGGATTGATATCTGGTTCGTGCTAGATCGGTTACAAATGGAACTACATGAAATTTAAATAAGAAAACATAAATTAACCTAGAATTTTAAAACTACAAAATATTAAAATTTTAAAAAGTTTTTATTCTCATTTTAAAACAAGAACTGACTCTTCCGTCCACGTATAACTTGATATGACCAAATTATCAAAACAATTTATATAATTTTTTTTTATCATCACTTTGTTGATACACTTGAGTTCAAAAATAAGTGTTAGTTATTTTTAGAGTCTTTAAAATCTTTAATCATTGCACACACCTAAAAAGATTAAGGTTTATAGGATCTAGGACAATAGTGTATACTATTAAATAAATGCCGAACGTCACCTGAAGATTTATACTAGTTGTTTAAGTAAGGCGCCCCCTTACTTCTGAACAGAAATTCATGATGCCATCTAGTGGCAAAGCCTAGGCAAAGCAGAAGCCTGGGCGGCCATCTTGGTTCCCAAAACAAAGGGGTTAGAACCAATAGAGTAGTCATCTTGACCTGTACAGGGGGAGAATGAGACAGAACTCTTCAAGGTTTCTTCTCTCAAGAGAGAACCCTTATTTCATCTTTATATTCACAACAGAACCAACTTTTAAGCCCCAAGAATATCTCAAACAAGTAAAGTATCATACTTTCATCAATTAATGTAATGAAAGCAAAACTATCACTAATAAAATAACCTATATTGTAACCACTTTTGTTCAAACCAAACAACAAATTGTTTCAGTAAACTTTAAAGAGAATAGAGGTTATTTCATTTAAAAGCCTATGATATCAATTTATTATAAATACAGCCCACTCCATCATTACCAGCAAATTACAAGTAGCTCATTTTTCAAGCCAGCCATACCAGCACATAAAAATTAGTTTGGGTAATATCCCCCAACTTTAACTCCGGGGAATACCTAAATTAAACACTAGTGTTCTGGTGGTTTTGAGAAAACTTTATTTCAAAATAGTATTAATTTTAATATTTAAATTTATAGGTGACAAGATAAAACATGTCGAAACTCTCTGTGCAAAATGGAGGCACTGTTACTTAATTACTAACGCTATTTATGGGACTGAGATCGATTCATTTTTAGGGGTACAGGATAGATTATTTTTGGGATTAGGGGCAGAATATTTTGGGAGCCTAGACCTGCTAAAACTTCAAGTTCTTGGGTAAATATGGTTTTGGGGTCCGTGGTAAAATTGTTTTTTGGGGTCCTGGGTGGATTCATTTTTTGGGCTCGGGGCAGATACATTTTAAGTTTTTGGGCAAATATATAAGAACAATGTTTTCCTCCCTATCGTCATTACAATTTAAGACAGTTCACTTTCAAGCCGTATACATATGACATTTAAACGTTACAGTTAATATCATTGTTAGTTCACTGGCATAACTTTTACTATTAACGATCATGCAGGCCCAATGCGACAGTAAAACGTTCGTGATAGTAACTATCAAATAGTTACACAATGGTAGTGGATAATAATTTTGCCGCAATGGCAGAAACTGCACGATAATTCTCTATCAAGACGTATGAATTTTATAGTTTAGGTAACAACTTCACTGAAATTACTTTTACTATTAACAATCACGCCAGGCCTAGTGCGACAGTAAAATTGTCATGACATTAACTATCAAATAGTTACACTATGGTAGTGGCTAATAATTTTGCCGCAATAACAGAAACTGCACGATAGTTCTCTGTCAAGACGTATAAATGTTATAGTTTACGTAACAGCTTCACTGACATTACTTGTACTATTAACGATCAGTGCGACAGTAGAATAATAGTAATACAGTTACAGTTATAACGATTTTCTACAAGAGAGAGTAAAGTAATGGGTATTTGTCAGGTAAAACGTGTATTTTAAAGGTGCTGAGAGGGTATTTTTAGGTCAGGAGAATCGGAAGCACCCATAACACAGTAATTGGTATTTTCAGTAATATATCATAGTCTTTTCTTTATTAACAATTATTTTAATCTATTATCTTATATTTCGTAATATATAATATACAATATAATATATTTTATATCTATTATATTATATTTTTATCAATTATTTAAACTGTAAAAAAATAATTTCTAACAAAAATGTTATTCTCACAATACTTAATTATTTTTTCATATTTACCGAAACCTTCTTGAGAATCACGTATGAAAAGTCAGAGACTGAAACGGGTAAATATTGAACTCTATTTCATTAGTAGCATCTAGAATAAAAACAAATTCGATTTATAAAAATGAATACCTAAATTTCATTTGAAAATCTTTGGAACCTAATTGCTTTTTTTTCCCTTAGACCTTTTTCTTTCCTCCGTCTCAAACTTCAATACTTCCTTATTGCTTGTCGTCGTTTTAATGCATGAATATATTCTAAGGGATATTGGGTCTTGATTAGTTTTCGGGAAAATGGAATTCAGATATTCTTCGGCGATGTGGCTCACCGCTGGTATGTGCTTTCCTTATGTTCCACACCCACGCCTACAGTCACCCTTAAAGTTCAAACATTCGTTAACAAAGTTGTTAAACTTTTGATGGTTTTAGGTTCTTAAACAACCGGTTAACCAATTGTTGTGAATATCGGAAAAATGATTCATGTCGAAAAGTTTGTATCAAATTATTATAATTAATTATTCAATCTCTCCTCGAACCATAATTGAATTTTAATGAAATTTAATTAAATAATTTGGTGCGGTGCGTGCATTATACAACTTTCCCTTACAATTCTACTTATGTTCAAATCAAAGTGCCTGAAAAAGAAGATGACCTCGAGACCTTATATTTTAAAAATGTTTTTAGAGTGCTACCAATTGGTAGTTTCACTACATGCCTGTATCATACCATTATGATCTTACTTGAAATTTACTTGTTGTATTTTATGTACAGTTGTAAGGGTCAATAAATAAATTAAAAAAGATTTCGACGTAGGCATCAATGCCTGGTTACGCTCAAAAATGAATTTTTTTGAGATAAGGCACGAATTAGGCACAGATCAAATATAGGTTAAGTTCCACAGGTTGCCATGGGGTACCTTTCAGATGTTTCGTTCTTTCTGATGCATGTTTGTATGTACGTGACGAATGAACATATAGCTCAAATTTTTATTCATTTAGGTACCGAGAATGTTCTGAAGCAAATCAAGATTTTTAAAATGATTGTATTAAAAGTGTTTTGCCTGTTCGTCTGTCCTTACGTAACAATATTTTGATTTAAAAACTTAATTATTTCATTCAGGTTTTATAGCTCAAATTACAGAGTGATATTTCAAGAATGTTAAAATAAAAAAATGAGCTCTAAATATTTTATAAATACTGTGTATAGAAATATGTTTACTTTGTCCATTTTCCATTTATATTAAAAGAATAGTACTGTGGACGTAAAATATACCGTTATAAAACCAAGTGTCAGAAAATATGATATTTGAATTAAAAAGTCGTTGGAGGTAATGGAGAATGACGAACAACACTTTAGTCAAATATTATTTATATAACAAATATGAAAGAGCGCGCCCTTGCGCAGTTTTTCCATACTTTTTTATTTCACCTACTTCATAATTGTTTAATGATATCAAGATTATTTGAATGATAGGTTTTTATCAACGCGAGTATATAGTATCGTCAAAGAAATGAGCGATTACTCACTATAAATCCGTTTTCTGGTTACGAATCCTTTAAAACTGAAAATATTTTATTGTAAGCTAGACTAAAGTTTAATGCAGGTCCTACTGGTGTAATCAAGGCTAAAATTGCTACAAATATTCTAATATTTAAATAAACTTTTAACTATACTATGTTCGAGTTGAATTCTTTTTTTTCACATATTTCAGACAACTATTCAATTATTGAAATAATATTATATTAGTCGCTATAAATAAATTATCTTTCAAAACATCTGAAAAGCTAATAAAACAAGAACAGGGTTGCCTGGGCTAGTAGCTAACCGAAACTCTTGTGGTTAGTGACCTTTAAACAAAGGACTAATTAATAAGCATAAATATAAGTTAATTTTAGATGATAAATCAAATTTAATTTAATGATATCAATATTAATGTAGGGATATATTATATTCAGTTGTGTTTATCATGCAAATTTAAATTCAAACGTTTGAATTAAGTAAAAAGTTATTGGTTTTTATTTTCATAGAATTTTAATAATCAGTGAAATATCATAGGTGAATTTATGCAAATAATAAAATACGTATTCATATATATTACATTAAATCCAGACATATATAACACGAAATATATGTCATAATTTAGTTAATGAATTGAATCATACAGAACTTTTATTTATTTTGACCGATTTCAAGATATAAATGCTTAAAAACAACAAATCTTTTACTCCCTGGGAATCATCCACCATACTATGCATGGTAACTAATAAGGATGGTGATTTCTCATCATGCATCATGTGCATGCATATATTACCAATTTATTTATACATTGTTTTATATACCTTTTATTATAATTTTATATTGATTACTTTTTGTTTTCCTTTTAATACACATATTTATTACTTGTGTATATATATATTCTTACAATTATATTATTTATATTATATAATATTACTTTATATTGTATTACTTTTTCTAATTATTGGTATCTTTTTAGAATTATTTCTTTTATATATATATATTACATTCAGTCTTATGTATTTATTTATTATATTTTATTTTTATATCCACATATTAGAGTGGTTTTTGCATTTTAGTAGAACGTAATAGTGGACTTCCATGGTCGGTTTTGTATATGTATTTTTTTTACTATAATTATTATATTTATTATGAAAATGATGAATAAGTAATAATCATCCTTTTTTAAATTATATTATTTTTTTACAATGACAACAACGTTTCGGTGTTATCCCCCATCTTCAGGTTGCTAGAAACAAATTCTTAAAATTAACACATGCTTACAACATTAACCCTATATCACATTATTTATTAAACTTTTTAAAATTTTAAACTATTTACCTGATTAACATTTCTATATAATATATAAGTCACTCCTTATTAGTTTCATCAAGCTAATATTTACATATTATTGTCAATAAGTGAAACTAACTATAATAATCACCTATTGCATTTTATGAAATAAGGTGAATAATTGCCTTCCTGAAAGTTATCACTAACTATGATAACAACTAGATATAACTATATAACAACATTCTTCTACCTCTATTACTACAAAGATGAAAAATCTAACTACATTTTAAAACATATTATATTAAAAAACAAATTTTATATAATAACAATACAACAAAATATTAATTAATTCTAAATTCTATAACTATTGTACAACCCTGAATTTTTAATTTATTTAAAATATCTATATAATGTGTGCATAAAGTCTTGGTGTCTGTTTTAAAATTGATTGCTTTTTCTATGTTTTTATTTCTGTATACTGCTTTAATTATTTTTCTATTTTTACTATGATTCACTGTGTCTAATATTTAATAAAATAGTTATAAAAAAATTATAATTTGGACATAATTTTGGTTTATATTTGATAGAAAAAAAGAGAAAGGTTTTAAAACTAAAATAATGGAAAAAATTAAACACACCTACAACGAACGATAAAAAGCTAGAAAACATCTAAAAATGGGTAGGGGAAAAATAATAAATATTTAAAGAAAAAGTCATGTACAATGTTAGCCCATTATTTAATTTTTTTTTATAATCTGATCGTTTTTATTGTTTTATGCTCTGGCTACACTAATAGGCTTTAAAAAAAATGTGCTTTACTAGTTATAAATATGCTGTGTATGAGGCAGCCTAATGAACTTGGCCAGCACAACATTTTTTCTAATAAAGTGTAAATGGAGTTTGGTAAACAGAGAACTCTCTCCTTCAACTCTCTCTTTCAAATAGAATAACCGAAATGGTCAGATTCATGTAAGGGATTTTTTAACACTATTTAACAGGTGAGCTTATCAAAACTTAGGAAATGTTTAATGTAGAGGCAAAGATAAGAGTAGAGGAGGGAATATCATGTTTTTCGTTTATATCTTGAAAATAATAGGCACTAGTTTGGCACATTTCAGGTAAGATTGATAGATTTATTTATTGATAGATATTACAATCTGCCACACAGTTGTGGGCAATAGGTAATATTGATAAATGTTCTCATACATACTAAAATAAAAAAAAATAAAAATAATAATAAATAAAATAAAATAAATATGTAAAAGAAAAAAAGAAAAAAAAAAAAAAACCTCAAGAAAAAAAAAACCTCAGAAAAAAAAACCTCAGAAAAAAAAACCTCAGAAAAAAAAAAAACTCGGAAAAAAAACCTCATTTCAGGTAAAACATCAAAGATTATTACTTTTCTTGCAATGTTTTCATTATCCTATAGTGCGCTGAGCTTTCGCGTGCCACTTTTCTCAGTTATTTCTTATCTTCTTGTTATAAATAAAAAAATAAATCTGTACTACTACGGAAGTGATAGGTGATAGATCTGTGATAGGAAGTGATTTAGTCAAAATCACGCTTCACGGTAAGATTTTTACCCCCACTTTATGGGGCTGAGTGAACCCCAGAGGGCTCCCGAAATCACAGAGCTGGCTCGTGGCTACAGAGAATAATTATCTGCCAATTTAAATTTCATTCGAAGCGACTTGTCATCTGCATCCTTCAGTAGGTCCACCCCCCGCATCTTTTTCTTTATCCCCTCCCTTGTCTAGTCATTTCTGACATACGGGGAGGTTATTTAGAGGTAACCAATGTAATCGAACCATAGTTTGGGGGTCAAGTTTTCATTACACGGGACCGCCACAATAATGAAAAAGTTGACTCCCCAAGCCGTATACGAACCGACGCCACCAAATTTTATAGGTGGCAAAGACCTGTACCTCAACCACCTGAGCTACGGACGGCTCTCTTGGTCCGCATTCGTCCGGGTGCCTACTGCAGTTCACCAGCCTAGTTCAACCCTCCTGGTCTTAGTATGGGTCACCTTCTTCTTCTTCCAGTGGCTCAATGATATCGACTGGAGCAGAACTTTTCAAACTCAACTGAACTCCCAAGTCACTGGAGCTGAACCTCCTCTTTCCAACCGTTAACGGGGAAAATCCGGCTAAGCGTGGGCAAAAATCCCGGTCCTTCTGGACACCTTGGTTCGGTGTCATTCCATATCGGAGCAACCCACTACCACGTGTATACAGCTAAAGACAAATAGCAAATGTCAACGTTTATACGATCTTAGTAGCTACGACTGGCTCGATAACTGTCACAATGAACGTTAATGTTTTCTTCTATAAATATTTTAAAGCACCAGTTTTTTGCTATTGAACAGAATTCGAAGAAAATTGATTGCTTCATGCTAGATTTTTTGTTCTATTTTTAAACATAAAACAAACTTTACAGACTAAGTTGCAGCATATTGAAACAATGGGTAGTTCTATCGCATGTCTATTAATAGAGATATTTATTAGTGAGTGGCTGGTCTATTGATCCGCCGTGATCCTAGGGCATACTTCAGACTTCCGTCAATTAGTTGTTTCCAAGTATGATTATTAATAGTTGAATTAATTTGGTGAGTTATAGTTCAGGCCTCGCAAGTTTTATCTCAGTTATAGCTTCGGGATATTTCGAATAATTAATCAGTAAGTAAAGCAATAATTGTTTAAGAACACTTTATTTAAGTCACCTGTACTTCTACGATCTGTAACAACATTTCTAATAAGCTTCTAAAAAAAGAATAAAATATTCTGTAAAGAAAATTTGCCTGATAGGTCCCGTGTAGGATCGTGTAAAACTACCTTAAAACAAATTTCAGCATATATTAGAATTTACAACAATGTTTTCATCAGAGTAGTCACAGTTTTGCAAGCTGGTTATCAGTTGATATCACAAACAATGGCGATGACGACAGTTTTTCTATTTATTATATTTCTTTTTTTCATTTACCAAATCAAATAGATTAGAAGTGGGTAGTTCATTGGTAAGGCAATAGACTGCTAACTCCAAGGAGTCGTGTTCGAATCCGGTTGTGTCAACTAATTATTATCTGTACCTGTAGCCGTTGAGTCAGTTCTGAGGGTTCGAGGTTGCGGGGGTTTCTTTCTTCCGCAATTTGGAACCACCCTTTTATATAACGCTTTCATTCTTCAAGATCTTACTAATTTCCCTTCTTCAATTCCTCTTTCCTATGAAAATCCATTCCTATTTCCATCCGTAGCCTCCTTGTTCCTCTAGTTCCCTCTAACCATCAAATCACGCTTATTGCGTCATTTACTTTCCATCGTTTCCAATAAAATTTAAATTTAAATTCCTTATTTACTATCAGATTTTATAAAAACTGCTTTATTAATTCTGGAGAAATTAATACTTTTAAACTGAATTATTCTTATAAATATTTTACTTTAAGTAACTAATACTATAAATTAATTTTTTTAATTTAATTTTTTATTATAATTTGCTAGTTTTTATTAAATATTTATTATTTTGTAATTGTATTTGTTACTGTAAAGCTAATCCAAATCCCTCCTACTATTTTTATAATATTATTTCTAAAGATATTTGTTCCAGAATAAATTATTCCGGGAGAGGTGAACCCTTCTTATGATGGGATATAAAGGTCTATATTTTCCTACTATTTCATCTGTTTTGTTTATAGTTTTATCTACCTTCCGTTAACCCTCTGATGCTGTTATTGCCAATTGGTACTATACTATATCTTACTATATACTATACCTATACCCAATTCAGTTTTGCTCTGGCCTCCTCGCAACGGAAAGAGTGGGCATATCAGTACACTCTTTCTTTTTCTTATTTGAACATTTTGCTCACCTGGACACCTCCTGCATTTTTTATTTTAAATCATGAGCTGAGACAAGAAGATATTACATCTTTTACGAAATTTGGATTCTTCAGCCCCTGATGGAAGAGCTACAATTTACAATTTTAATTTGAAATTGTATTGAAAGTAATCGGTAAAATTTTTGTCATCATCAAATCCAATTATATTTCTAAAAAATAGTACAATTGGACTACTACGAGCTAAATGCTCACGGTACACTTCTTAGGGGACAAATAAGTAGTACACTCCTTCCGGGTTAAGAATATGTTATGATTAATAACTCTTTGGAGGGGAGCGCGGTAGCCACGGGATAAAGCGCGTGGCTACTAACTCTCAGAACCCGATTTTGAATCCGGCTTGGAAGAAAATTGTTTTCTGTTACACTGTAGCCGTGAGTCAACTCCTGCGGGTTCTGGAGCCCTTCTGGGGTCCACCCAGCCTCTTAAATTGAGTAGCTTTTTTAATTGGGTAAAAATTTGGCGGTCGAGGGTGATTCTAACTTAATCATCTCCTTGCACAACCGTTGGTCTAGTAACAGTACGTCTTTACCCCTGGGTTGTAGAGATACAGATTTAAATTTTAAATTTAATATTTCTTTGTTATCTATTATTCATTGTGTCTAGTAATAAATAAAATTAATATAGCAACAACCATAAACTTCTGTACAACAAAAACTGGTGACTGGTTATCATAAATGCCATGGTCAGTTTCTTTTTCGAGACAATTAAAGAAAATCTAAAATTAAATAATTACAACGTAGATTTCATTCAAACTTTTATTCTTAAGTGAATCTGATGTAAAAATCAGGTCAAAGTCTAATAATAAAATATTATAAGCAGTTTAGTTTTTGTTTAAACTATGATTTTAATCATGAATTGACATTTATATAAAATAAGATGGAATGATAAATAAAATTGTTTAAATCACCAACCTATTGAAGGTACCGATTCAGTTCGTTTTATTCTGACAGACAATCAACTCAAGTTGAACGGTTGAGATTTTCGATTACCTCAAGTGATTCGATGATGGTAATGGGTCGACTTTGTACCGCTTTCGATTGGCATGACCAATCATGGCTGTATTCACCTGACTCTAAAAGAAAGATAATTTTCTAGTCTTAATTCTTAGGAGCTTAATGTAGCATTGACAGAATGCCTTTAAAAGAAAGTAATATCATTTTCTCCAGCATTTAAGCACCTCTAGAGGGCCATATGTGAACTAACATAACAAGTTTATTTCTCGTTGCAACTTTGTAAAAATACTTTCAATTACTTATAATAGTACACTGTTAGATTCATTAAAACTGTGGAAAGGAACTTTTATTCACTTCTATTGTTTTAGGTAGTTAGAATTATGTTTTTATTCTATTTATTATTTTACTCTACTCCTATTTTAGCTCTGTCACCTTGAATTGATAATAAACCATTATTTTAGCAATCGTCTGACTGTCTACATTCTTCAGTATTACATATACGAATATATAACAACAATTACATGAAAATCACTTATCCCTAACAATTATTTGGATAGAACGTGGGATGCTCGTTATGGTGCTTATATTTGGCAACCCAGGCCTTTACAGGACCGACTCTTGTTATCAGTGGGCCAAAATTTTCTCTGTACCTTTTAAAGAAATAATAAGTTCGTTTTTAATGAATTAAAAATTATTAATGAATTACGTGTATTAATCATAAAACGGGTAAACTACAAAAAAAAAACAAAAATAAAATTCATGGTTACTAAAAGTAATTTAAGAACAAAGAATTAATCTCTTAACAAACATCAATTTTGTCTATTTGGGTTTTTTACTTCCACATACCTATATCGCTAAATTGCTTGAATAGTTGCAGAAGTCATTAATATCAGCTAGTTCTTGTCCTTATTAAAATATAAGGACTTAAATGTAGAGTTTTCAAAAAACCTTCTCTAAAGTATGTTTAGATTGACCATCTATCATTGTTGGTAGTAAGATTATGAAATATTTTAATGGCATTGGAATTTTCCAGATAGCCAAATATAAATTCATTTTTTGTATTCCTATTATATTCACCATGGTTGGGAGTCGAAGTTTTTCATTTTGTGAGAGCTCCACTCAATGAAAAAATACATCGCCCCAGGCCGGATTCGAACCGGCACCGCCAATAGATCTCGGAATAGTAAGACTGTGCCAAACCACTGAGCTACAGAAAGACTTTAACAATTAATTATGGAAGAAAACAAATGTTTTCGTTTTTTTAAAGTGGTTATGACGATGATCATAACTTTCTATCATTAACCATAAGAACTAGAAAAATATTATTAATAGTTCTTATTTAATTTCTATTATCTAATCTAATATTCTATTAGAACTTAAATGTCGATTTTTTTTTAAATCTTCCTCTAAAGTATGTTTAGATTGTTTATTTAAAATAGATAGAACATCTATCATTGTTTGTAATAAGAAACAGTGAATAAGTTTTTTAAAATATATTTTAATGGCATTGGATAAGGGAGTCTGTCTAGAAGTTACTAACCGTGTCTAATGATGGAGGGGGGGTCAAGTTTTCATGAAAAAGTCCACTCCGCAGGCCGGATTTGAACAGGCGCCGTCCGAAGTTCTCAGGTTGATAGGACTTGCGCCTCAACCACCTGAGATAAGGACGGTCAAGTGGGGAGGATGGTACTGTACTGTGCTATTATCTCCAAGGACCTGGTTCGAATTTGGCTGAGGCGACAGATTATTATTTATTCAGTTACTGTAGCCGTAATTCAATCCTATGAGTTCAAGAGCCCTTCGGGGTCCAACCAGCCTCATAAAGTGGGTAACTTTAATAGAAGAAACATCTGGCAGTCGAACATGATTCTGGCCAAATCACCGTCTTGCACAACCATTGGTCTAGTAACAGTTGTTCCTTTCTATGTACTCACTATTGATGGGTTGTAGTGGTACAGATTTTTTGTATTGTACATACATTAAAGAGGAGTACCGCCAACATGAATAATAAATAAGTAGTTTTAGAACATATAACGATTAATTTCAAATGAAAAGAGGGATGTAAATGCAAGTTGTGTTATGCGCGCATCAGATACATTTGATTGAAAATGCAAAGTTAAAACATTAAAAACTAAATTATGTAATACTTATTAAGTTCTTTTACGCAATATTCCTCTTTTCTCCACAATGTTTTCACAATGAGTAGGTGTAGTACCTATAAAATGCCAGCATTATACACGATGTTTTTAATATTATGTTTATGCGACAAAATATTGCAAATAATGTGTGTTCCATTTCCTCCAACCTTGTTTGCTTACTGAAATGTATTGATAATATTTACTACCTTTCAGCGGCACACCCACTATCTTCACCATGATTCAGGTTCAAATGTTCGCTCAATAGAAACGTTATTTTCCGCCTCCTGGATATTTATTTTTTAATCAGTGGAATCATCCATTTATTTCGGCTACGACGATCTGAAATTTCGTTTAATATTTATTATTCATTTATTAATTTTGTTTTGTAGATTTTTGCTGAAATAATTTGGAAAAAAAAATTATTTATTTAATTAGTTCGATAAATCTCGTTTAAATAATTAATTGTTCACTGAAAACGTCATTTTTCGCTATTTTAATTCATACCATTGTGGTTGTTTATTCGTCATAAGCAATCGTTTTCACTGTTACAACGATCTGATTTAAATTTTCCTTTTCTGAAGGGATTCCACATCGCGGAGTGCCTGTCGGAGACTTCATTGCCCTCATTAAGCAGACAATTAAATTGAAATGACATCAAATGTGGGAAAATGTAGTAACATTTGACAATAAATTACGGGAAATCAGAAGTAGTGATTCCCCTTGGATATCATCCTCTAGAAATATGCGCAGAGAGGAAACGCTTTGATTTTGACGCGCCTTTGATTATGTGATACGCGCCTGACCCACGGTTACATCATGGCCCGCGGTTTTCCACTTGTATAACAGAATTCCGGAACACGACTTACTGTAAAACACATCTTAACCGAATGCCAAGCATACGACTCCATCAATTCTTTGTATGAATTACCAGCAGATTTCCATTCAATTTTGCAGGATAACAAACAGACTGTAAAAAAACTTTTTGAATTTCTAAATCACTGAAAACTTTACCATAAAATTTCACAAGTTCCCATTGTTTAATAGTCATACATTTCAACTTGGAAATTAAGGCAATAAGAATTAATAAAAAATTCGGATATCAAGGAAATAATATCTAATAAAAATTAAGGAAATAATGACCCCGAAGTGTAGATACCTTAAAGTAATAAAAAAAAATTCCTTTAATAATTGTTATTATTTAATTTTGTATTATAA